>NW_024396615.1:0-50003 GCF_016617805.1 Bactrocera tryoni
GCAACAATGAATATCTAATTAAAATACTGTATTGGTTAATAAGGAAATTATACCATGGAGTGATATTTTGAACGTTGGCGGACATTACAACATTATATAGAGTGACTGCGAAAAAAACGTTCTTTATGATGAAACCAACCATTTAGAGCTCAAGCCCCACGACAAAAATTTTATCAGCTTGCGAAACACCTCATTGGGTTCACTTCATGAGATATAGTAACATTTTGTACGTCAGGTGCTTTACACATACGCGGTACAAACTTTTTTAAACGTTTAAAATTTACAATGGTTAACGCTCGGTAATTATTGTGGGGATTACAAATTATTTAAAAAGTGAGAGGGTATTTCAATCTAAAATTTTACGTGCGGTCTTTCGATATACATCAAATTCAGTGAACAAAGCTAAAAAAAAAACAATACAAATAAATTTATATATCGCGTAAAGACTTTTTCGGTGTTGGAAACGGTAAGCAATTTTCGCACGCTATAAAACTTAAAAAAAAAATCAGTTACCGCGTTTAAGAGATTCACCATATCCACGGAGCCCGTAAAGTCAATCATATAAAAGGAAAAGTAAGAAATCAAAACCACGCTGATTGGATAAACATCTCATAAAGTCGGAAGTATATAGTCAGCAACTGTTTCTTGTCGGCCATGATATATATACTTTGGTACACGACCTGTCGCAATGAAAAAGCAATTTACTTTATATTGAAATAATGGTTTTTAAGTTATACCATTGAAACGAGGCTTAAAAGTTACGTTGTTAAGTACTCGATTCTGTACGTCAATAGGTTTAAATATTTTTTAATTGATGCAACTCTTTTGAAGTCAGATAGACTACTTGTAGTTATGTATCTGTGATTATGCTTATGAGAACAATTTGATTTGTTCCCTCAGCAGATTTATAATACTAAACAATTATTTAAAATAGGGCGCAATGTTTAAGTTTCCCAAAGTCTATTATGTATAGGTTTCCCTATCCAGAGGATTATTGTAAATTGTATCATATAAATGTTAATTTTCCTAATGTTTTTTGTCTCTTCTACAATTATCGTTGATTTTTTATGAACGTTATAAAATTTATTGCAAAATTAATTGCTTTCTAAGATGATGGAAAGTTGAAGCCGCTGTTGGTTTAACCTCGTGCTATCTTCAACATTTAGAATTGGATACCTCGAAAGTGCAAGCGTAAACTATACAATTGTTTACTATTTCGACCCACATAACTACAACACGGAAATGTCTCAACAACAACGAATACCCTCTATTTCGTCGCATCAGACTTCACCTTCAATTTTCAATGCACAACCAGAATGGAAATTCGTTTAAGCAGCACGGCCATCATGTTATCTTTAATAATAACGCGATGTTTGCCCGGAGTTCGCTGATTTTATTAATTATTACATTTAAAGTACTTTTAACTGTATTAGGTATTGTTAATGGTTCTAGATTTAAGTATTTATATATGTATTCATAATTGTTACTGATTTCTGATTGTTTTTTTGTTTGGCATTTGAAAGCAGCTGCCAAAATAGATTGCCTTCCTCACTTGCATATGGTTGACGCACGTCTGCATGAACATACAATAAATTAGAAATTTAAATGTTTTGTTTCAATTTTAATTTTATGTGAATCTCCAAAAAAAAAAAATACTGGCTAAAACCTATCTGACCGACTGTTGTTGCAGCGGGGAGTGTAAACACTCTTTAGAGCAGATCAAGGGAGGGGGGGTATTAGACTCGTTGGTTTCACAAGGCTTGTAAGAGGTGGTAAATGTTATGCAGGAACACTGCAGAACATCTCAGTATGTCAAAGTTTATTCTGGCAACTCAAGCTTTTGTCTGATATCCCATGGGCAGGAAAAGGATGATTTCTGCGGAAGCATCTCTACATACGCTGCTTCTAGGTCAATCCGTTGTGTTCCTTGACCGATTGTGCAGGTGTTTTTCTGTAGACATTGACATTTTGTAATGTGTCATGGTGTATTCATGTGACGCAAGTACTACTTGGCCAGCGATTTAACGATATTGTACCTCAGACAACATTGATTATAATTGCAGTCAATAGTGAAGTTGTAGACTGCCGAATTTAATTTGGGTTTATTGGCCATATTTTGCTGTCGTTCACAAAGAGGTTAAGATCAATATTTCTATTCAGCCCTATTCTGCATTTCTACTCGAATCGAAATTTTCTCCGATTGGCAACTTTGGTATTCTGCGTTTCGATTCAACTTCGAAAATTCCAATTCTATGTATTCTGCATTGCGATCGTAATTACGTTTTTGTACGTTGAAGTTTTGTCGGCGGAAAGCCGTTATATATTCATTTTCGTGCACTTGGATAAAATAATTTCCTCAAATATGTAAGTAAAACTTTATGATTATAGTTGTAAAAGACATAATGGTGGTGTCCTTGGTTGTTTGTGCTTAAATTATATTTTTTGATATGTTTGCAGGTCAAAAGTAACAACGGCAGAGCAATACGAAAAATTGTGTGATATGATGGCCACGAAAAGAGATATTGCGCAGGGCTTCCAAAAGCGACCGAAGAAAGAAGTACAGGAGTTTTGGGAGGAGGTTGCAAGGAATTTAAATGCACTTGGCCCACCAACAAAAGATTCCAATACATGGAGGTAGGGTATTACCTACAAATAATTTTAAAAAATTAAGTTAAATTTAACGTTTTCGTGCAGGTCTGGATTGACTGAAAATGCTACATGAAGCGAAAATTATCGCATAACAAAAAAGAAAGGATGAGCACCGGTGGAGGTTCTTGTCGTTTACAACGCATAAGCCCACTTGATGAAAAGGTGATAGCTTTGACGGGTTTGGAAAGGGATGATATCCCTTCAACCAGTAGAGCTAGAAGCCAAAATAGAGAGGCGAGAGCAGACAATCAGAGCACTTCTTCATTACTTAAGCAACAGATACAAATCAAAAAGAATTTTATGCAGAGACGAAAAAATTCAATGAAGCTGCCTTTGGTAAAATGGAAGAAGTTACTTCATATTTACGGCACATGAATCGTTCTCAGAAACTTTGGCGGAGACTGCAGTGAAGCAACTTGAAGAACAGAAGCGACACAACAGAATTAAGAAAGAGCTGGTGAAGGAAAAGTAGAAATAAAAATGCAAATGCTAAGATTAGATCCAAATTATAAGCCGGATTCAAAGTAGTAATTTTTAATTGTTAGCCTTTTATTTATTTTACTATTATTCATTTATATAACGAGCTGTGAAATGAAATAAAAAGCATTTACTTTTCTAATATAGGAGCTGAAAAATGCACTGAATGCAATTGTTTTTATTTAATAGAATAATGTAGGGCATATTTTGAATAATGCATTGCTCTCCTCCTCAAGTAATATCGCTGCCGCTACTGATTCCATGTTAGTGTTTAAAAAAAACGAGATATAATTTCTTTATTTTAATAAACCAACAATAATTTGTGTATTTTGCTTTGTTATGTTTCATTTTCACACGTTTCAAGGCAAACAGCTGACTTCGAAAGAGCTACAGCTCTTCCTCTTCCTCTTTCAATCCAATCGTAACTCAGAATACCTATTTTCGTTTCAGACGGAGCGTAGAGCGGGAACGTAATCGAAATGCAGAATAGGGCTGATTGTTTGTCTCATAGTAGCAGAAGCGAGAACGGTTGAAAAACTGTTTTTTTTTTTTTTACTTTTAAGATGTCTGTAGGGTATTCTTTTTTCAAATTTATTTTTTCCTTTTTTTTTTGCATTTTCTGTTCCCTTATACCCTTAGCATTAATTTAGAAACCCAGTTTACCATTGGAAGGTTTCGAAAAAGGCCCAAAAATAATAATACCGCTTGACGTTCGGAGCGCTCGGAGTGCACACCTCAAACTTTAAAAACGTTTTGCTCAAAATACACTTTTTCAAACTGGCGGACATGATTCCGGTCGAACTACTCAACCGATTTGCTTAATTTTTTTTAATGTTCACAAAACGGCTATCGTCCCTGCTAGATTCATAATTTTTTCTAATTTATTGACAATGTTATGACAAAATGTATGTACATATGTAAAAAAAACATGGGGAAAAATTAAAAAAGAAAAAAAAAAACGTTAATTACTTTTTTATTTATCAACATTTTTTCATGATTCTAGTAGGGACAATAACCATTCAGGTACTTTTTATGAAAAAATTGGGTTTTTGTGTTTCAGATGATCCAAACATGAGAAATCGTGTCCGCCAGTGAAAAAACGCATATCATTCACCCAGCCATTTCTCCGACAGATGTCATCAAAAAATTCCGAAAACAATTGTTAATACACTCCACGATATACCTCATGATATGTGAAAAAAGTTCTATTGTAGAATAAAATTTCTATAAAAAAATGTCAAAAAAATGCCAAATTACCCTACTACCCCCTTAAACACAAATCATCAATTCCTGTGATACGATCGGTCACCTCTAATTTTGAGCAATAGGTATTATAAATTTTTCTAAGTATCCTAATAACATTTTAAGCTTGACCGTATCCAAGGATTACCCCCAGGTTTAAGAAGTTGATCTCTTTTCAGTTTTTCCACATAGCGGCAGGTTAAGTACCTTGTTGAAATTGCATAATCGAGATGATGATTTAACATCAACATATTTATTCCATCTGGGCTGTTACATTTGGTTAGTTAAAACGTTTTGAGCTTCCTCGTTGACATTTTCCGTGGCCATCTGAGAAGGTCCTATCCACTAGGATGAAGAAGCTAAAATAGCTCACGCACTTCATCGGGTCTGCGCAGACATAACCCGTCTTCCTCTGTTTGCTTAAGAAATTGATGGTAAACTACATGTTACCAGAATTATTATGTCTGCATATTCAGAGTTAAACTTACATATAACTTTATGCTCCGGTTTTTCAATTTCTGGTTATCAGCCAAGGGAAATGGCATTAACGCGAAGTTTGCGATAATGCTGAATATTAAAATTATTTTTAACATAAATCACTTGCAATGATATTTCAGCTAACACAGCTAATTTTCAAAAGTTGCAGTTTGCATTGTCGAAAGCGGCCTATGTCTGCATGTATGGGTAAGATGGTGAAGTGCCTCAATTGTTTATATAGAATTACGCCTATCCCGGACGTTACACGATCAAGAAGTTGTTTTCAGGTTCCAATACACTCACACTTACCACAATATAAATTTTTCAATTCAAGTCGTGGTTCAAGTTGGCTGTCAAGTCAACAGAGCTGATGACATACATATATATGTATGTATGTATGTATGTACATAGTTTTGCACACTTTCGATTGTCGGTATCGTTATATTTACGGATTGTTTATTAAAATATACATATGTATGTAAGTATATAAATCCATTATATTTTATGACCATGACGACTGCAACTTGAAGCTATTCACTTTACGTTGAAATTATTGAAACCATATAGGAAACAAAATTTGTATTGGAATTGAACTCACCGACTCGATGAAATACATTCCGGCTACTTAGAAAATCGTTGAAACCGCAAAATCGATTTTTGTCGTAAACTATCCGTTTTTGAGTGAGTTGTGGAAATTTAAAAAAACGACGTTTTTAAATGTTTATGAGAAAAAATTTATAAGGCTGTCCTAATTTACATAACTATGTATGTTTAAATCAGGGTTCTCATTTACTACTCCGTTGCAGCAAAATTTCTAAAATTATTGCTATGCTATCGCTACCGCTCTCACTTTGTCGAGAGCCGCAGCATAGCCTTAGCATAACAATGTAAAGTATGTGCTCTACTCTGCTCCGAGTTTTGTTAGGTAAAAAACTATAGCTGGAGCGGGAGCAAAAAATTAAATTCTGCGCTATGCTCTGGCGTAGCAGTAGCAAAAAATTGGGAGCGGTAGCACAGCAGAGCAAATGAAAATTTTCATGTGCTACAGCTCCCGCATGTGTTTGTTGCTTTTTTTTTCTTTTTGCTATTTTCTGGCATATTATTTGAATTAATTGAATAATTCAAACAAAACAATGTTATGCAAATCATTTTGGCACTTGTTGCGTCAAGTGCCTTTATAAATCTAAAATCAAATATTTTCAGAAATATATTAATAAAGTGAATTAGATAATAATTGAATAAATTATAAAATTTTTTTTATTATGTAAAATATTTACCATTTTTATATTACCAAGAACATCATCTATTCCAAATGTATTACAATACTCAATTACTATGAATTTTCGAAATTAATTTTAACTGCATATACATACTTTCCCCCTTTTTATAAACATTAGGGTGCTTTTATTTTTTTGAATTATTAATTTTGTTCGGTCCCGTCACGAAATTTCCTTGGAAATACCCCAAAAAAAAAAATTCCCTGAAAATTTTAGCCCTACATATTAACATTAAGAACTGGACCGAGGCACGTAAAAATTTTCCATAGAAAATACACTACAATCTTGGTTTTTTATCTTTAAATTCCTACAGATCAGATGGGTATTTATATGACATCGCTTAGACTTTAGACGCTGGAGCTCTTGTCAAGTTATACAAAAAAATGCGAATTTCGCGGAAGAATCAGGTTTAGATACCTCGCCTTTATCTTTTTGGAATACACGTGGTTAATATTCATCTACTGATTACCAGTACCAGTTTTAATCCATTGCACTGCGTATTTGCAGTTCTATTCTACCATTCAATATTTAGTAATTTTATAATTTTTAGGAAGAATCAGTTTGAAATTGTACGCATATACATACTTCAATGTATATTGCAAAGAATCGAAAAGATTTCTTGTATATCTAAAATTATAATAAACCTTTATCAACACTCCAATTATTCCGTTATATCTTTATGTTAGATATCGCGTTTGGTTTGTTATGAATGCATTTGCGTCCTTGACCAATAATCCAGCAAAGCATCGCAGTGCCTTGACGATGAAAATTCCAATGCCATTTTTTGTTGTGATATTAAATATATCGGACGGGCTGTCTTAAAAAAAAACTACCTGGTTAAGAAGCAAAATCAGTATAACCCATATACTAAGCATGTTTGGAAATGAAAATTTTTACTTATTTCTTTCTATTTTTGAATTACTAAAATTTTCAAATGATTCTTACATAAATTTTGAACAAATGCTTATGATTTGAAATATAATTTTTGTATTTATGAGCTGTATTGAAATTTAGTATAAAGAGATAAAATGTATCCTATGTCCTTACCCGGCTTCTAAACTACCTCCCCACCAATTTTAAGCCAAATCGTACCATTGTACCATACTTGTAAATGTCAGAAAATAGCAAAAACGAAAAAAAAACAACAAACACATTCGGAAGCTGTAGCACATGAAAATTTTCATTTGCTCTGCTGTGCTACCGCTCTCAATTTTTTGCTACCGCTACGCCAGAGCATAGCGCAGAATTTAATTTTTTACTCCCGCTCCAGCTATAGTTTTTTACCTAACAAAACTCGGAGCAGAGTAGAGCACATACTTTACATTGTTATACTAAGGCTACGCTGTGGCTCCCGACAAAGTGAGAGCGGTAGCAAGAGTAAAATGGAAATGCTACGAGAGTAGCGTAGTTTTTCAAACGCTGGTTTAAATGTGTATTTTAGGGATTATAGACAAAAATACACCAAGGATATCAATTTGAAGCATACATATATTCAATAAATTTTCATAAATATGGAAAAAGTTTCCAAAAACTATCTCGCGTTTACATTATCGATTCATTTACTGGTTAACACCGATTTTATGTTCGTAATTCAAACTTAATTTCTGGAACGGGCGGGTGCTTCAACTCTGTAACTTTAATCCACTCGAAAAGGAGGTAAGCAGTAAAAATACACCTGTTGAAGTATTAAAAGGCATTAAAAATTTTGGATATTCACCAGTAGCTGCAGCAAACACATATATCGGATAAGATCCCTGAGCTAAAACTACAAGTAAAAAGAGCCCAATTGATGTAATTTATTCCCAGCACTAAGTACAAAATAAATCAACATACAATGTATTTAACGCCTGACCAAGCATGAAAACTAACGCAAAATCTGATGTATCCTGTACACAACCTGTTCTGTCCGTAACAATGTTGATAAAACCGAAATAATTAACATACAATTTTTGCTAAAGAAAACAGGTAATCCCCGTTAGGATGGTAAGGATTAGTTAAGTTGACTTCTTTAGTGGAGGCATACAGACCTCTCTATGCAGGGGTTTGATGGGAGACATTAAGAGGCATCCGGAGTGCAGTGTTATGATAAGTTTGCAGCTACCTCGTTTGCGTTTCACTGCATTCAGGCGACCATATTGGTGCGGCGTAGTTATGGACCAGCCGTCCGATTGCCTTGTATGTTGCCAACAACGTTTCTGTGCCCTTTTCCTATATGCTGCCGTCTCGCGACTTAAGGATTTTGTTGCGGCTCTGTACTTTAGTGATAATAGCGTTCGTATGAGGAGTGAAGGAGAACAGACTATCAAGAGACAAGTCGGTATTCCTTCGGTCAGTTAGTTTTTGTTTTAACGGTTTCCCAATCCCCGTTAGGATGGTAAGGGTTATCTGTGTTGTCGTCGACGTCATATAACGGGAGGCCCAGGAAACGTGCTGTTTTGACGGGGTCAGACCAAAGGGAAAAGGGTGTTAGATGAGTGGGGTTGGTAGGGCTTACAAATAGGTGGTCAGTGTCATGCGGGGACTCGTTGCATGCAGGACATACATTGGGTATGTCAGGGTCTATTCTGGATAAGTAGGAGTTTGACCTGTTATCATATCTAGAACGAAGTTGCGCTATGGTCACTCGCGTTTCTCGCGGCAACTCGAGCTCTTCGTCTGCGATGGGTGGTGGTTTGACTCCAAGAACGCCATTCACGGGGAGGGAGTCGGTGAAGGTGTTGATGGCTCCACTGTGAATGGCGGCCAGTACCTGTCGAAAGTCAGTTTCGTCCGAGGTTCGACGTCGTCGATGTAGTCAAGGAAAGACCTCTTGATACTCCTAGGAGGCGGTTCCGCTCCCAGAAGATAGCTGAAAGGGTGATTTCTACGAAAACATCCCAGCAGGAACTGCAAATTGCACAGCCGTAGAGGCTAGTGTCGCAGTGTTGCATAGGCAACATGGGGCCACGTAACTCGTGGTCCACTCCCTGTGAGTCCTAAGGCCTGAGCAGGTCTTAAGATGGCTCCATCCATTGCATGTATTACACCTGACCGAGGTGGAGATTGGATGGAGCCTTTTTGTACAAACGCAGCAGAAAAATTCCTCCGAGCCCGGGTTGGACTCTATGCCAGCACCAGTCAGGAGGATATGGAGCAACCCTGCTGCAAGGCATTGCTCCAGTGACGACAAACACAAATTAACACTTACCGATCAAAACGGGCTTAGATCGCCGGAAAAACAGCCCTTGGTCGGATGAAATCTTGGAATTGCGGTTTGCAGGGAAAACACGACTGCGAGTAATAGTTACCATAAATAAAGCGTGGAAGGAAGTAACATATAACAAGCGGTCAGTTTGTGAATATGGTCGCTGTGGATTTAGTGGGGGAGGGTGTTAAGTTCCGTGCAGCGAAGAATCGAGAAAGGCTGGAGAGATAGCCGTTTACGTTTGAGCACAATCCATCGATTTCAGTGCCCGATGTCGTTATCGTGGAAGATATGTTCATTTTGAGAGAGAGAACAATGGCGAAAGTACAAAATTTAAAGGCAGAAAATAAAAAAACTTGACGCCGACAATCAAGAGAAAATGAAGAGAGAAGAGGGTAGTTTAAAATTTAATCCTAATTCTAAAATGTAGCAAAAATAATAACACGAAAAACGTGTAGGTTTTTTAAAACTTGTTTTGTTTTAATTCTAATAAATAAATGTACATATGTTGTTGAAAGACGTAACTAAATTTTTGGTTGCTTTATTTCTTTGGTATATTATCATTTTGCTTCCCCCAAACTTGGGGAATGTCAACAATACGTTTGGGGATTTTACCGATAATATAAAAAATTTACCTAAAAGTTGTAAAAGAACACTAGTGTAGTTGATTTCGAAAAAAATTTTGTCAAGGAAATGAAAACAGGGAAATAAAGTAATCTAGTTTCCAATATTTTCTGTCTGATAAATCGGGCAAATAATAACCTCAGCCCCATATACCTAATTGATAAATGAGGAATGCACCGCGACCTTAGGTCTATTGTGCCCTCTCCTAAATCACATGGACTTACTTAGCCCCAGCATATTTATAAAGTCCAATATTCTGCCGGGTGCTAGTGAGGCAATGCGATCCCTATCCGGAAACATGGATCCTAGGGCCTTAAACCTGCGTCTACAGACTGCTGTGCACTTGATTAGCAGGTGTTCAGGTGTTTCAGGCTCCCTGTCGCAGAACCGGAAGTTAGGGCAAGAGGATAGGGCCATGTTATAAAATATACCTAATAGTCACTTTATAGTTGTTCGTAATAATATGCATTTGTATATAATTCTATAACATTTAAATTACAACTCAATATCAATCTTTACCGTTTTAACATTTTGATAAATATTTCCTGCAGCTTCACTACTATAATATTACAAAATGTAATATTTATAGACAAGCTAGCCTGTACACATTTAAAATGTGTGTAGTATATCTAATTAAATGTCTATTTCCTCATCAGTTTTACTGCTGCCTACCTATTACTGTATATGGGGAAAAGTTATATCTATCAACTGAGTCCTTATAAATCTTAACTTTCATCCAAAATTTCGAAGTAGATTAAGTATGATGCTATAGAAAAAAATTAATAACGGAATATTCTTAGGATAACGTTTTTGAAATTAGTTGAAACCTGGGCTGGTAGGCCTCATAGTACATTCTCCTCCCGCCTCTCCTCCAACCGTTTGTGTGCTGATCGGTTCTTAACGTACTGATCCCACTCTCGCCTGGGACCATGAAAGGCCACTACCTTTCCGGAAGGTGGATAGCGGCTTTGAGTGGGGAGAATGCTGGACAAAGATTACAAAGGTAAGTGCTGATATTCCCAAATAAGGCATCCTCAATTCTCGTAGCGACACTAAAATACCCATACCCTCTGGTTTCGAGAGGGTGGTTTGTCGGATCCACTCAAAACATGCCAGAGGGGATACAGTCTCCAAGGGTGATAAGGAAGAACTGACTTACGCAAACTTGAGGAATTCGTTTTGGAGACATCAGACATAAATGTGAGTGACTTTTTTGTGTTATTTGTAGCGAAGTTCGATTTATTTCTGTGATTAAGAGCAGGGAGGACTGAGGAGCCACTCCTCGGAAATAGGTATATTAGCTTTAGTGCGAAGTGCGTCCAGCTGGTTAATCTTAAGGGGTTACATAGTTTTACGGGTTTCAAAAAATCGATTTTTTTATTGTCTTATTAAATTCTACAACACCTCTTAATATTGTCCTAAATTTTCAAGTTGATCCGAGAAATAGTCTCGGAGATACAGCCTTGAGAACTTGTGCGCTCGAGGCTAGCTAGGCTAAGTGTGCCGTCTTTAAACGCGTTTTTCTCGAAGCTATTTTTCCCGGTCTGCATGATAACTCATACAGTTTTTAACATTTTTTGATGCGATTTTTTTTTAAATATTCGAAAATGTTTTCTCTATAGTCTGTCGAGCCGGATTTTCGATATTTTTATTAAAAAATTTTATAAACATAATTAGATTGTGACATTTATGACGTAAAACGCATACTTTTTTTCGAAATTAAAAAATTCATTACATTTTTACCAAGAAAGGAATTTCGAATCCGCTCTAATTTAGGAGATGTGTCAAAAACAGGGTAACCAGAAAGCACTTAAAACTGCATTACATCAGACTGCAGCAAGGAAATATTTTATAATGATCGAAAGCAACCGATTGATTTGAAGTTTGTAATTAACGCTATTAAAAGAAGGCCGATTAAGAGAGTCAACAGCATTCTAGAAGACAAGATAAGAGACATAAATGCTATGCATATGGTACCGCATATATGACTAATCGGGACAAACAGGCTTGGGTGGAGGGCAGTGTGGCGAACACTAATGTCAGAACATAATCGACGAATTATGTAACTACCCTGCAAGAGGGAGGTAACAGATTGCACAAATACATTGAAGGATATCCAGCTGTTCACCAACACTTACATTTTGTGCAATTTTCGATTGAATGGGAGAAAGCGTAAAGTCCTAACTATAGTATGCATACGCTGTCGTATGTTCTTTTTCTTCGTTTTTCTTCTTCGGCGTAGACACCGCTTACGCGATTATAGCCGAGTTAACAACAGCGCGCCAGTCGTTTCTTCTTTTCGCTGGCGCCAATTGGATATTCCAAGCGACGCCAGGTCCTTCTCCACTTGGTCCTTCCAACGGAGTGTTTTCGTCCATTCGGACAACATGACCTAGCCAGCGTAGCCGCTGTCTCTTAATTCGCTGAACTATGTCAATGTCGTCGAATAACTCATATAGCTCATTGTTCCACCGAATGCGATATTCGCCGTGGCCAACGCGTAAAGGACCATAAATCTTTCGCAGAACTTTACTCTCGAAAACTCGCAACTTCGACTCATCAATTGTAGTCATCGTCCAAGCCCCTGCACCATATAACAGGACGGGAATCATGAATGACTTATAGAGTTTGGTTTTTGTTCATCAAGATAGGACTTTAGAGGGCTGTTTGTTTAATGACAGTAGATATTTCGTCAGAGATAAAGAGTTGCCCAACTCTCCTGTCACTGGAAATGTGAGAGCCGCTCATCTACGAACTTTGACAGTTGACTGGATTGGGTAGGTTTTGACGTTTTGCAATTGGAATGACTGGAACAGCCAGATTGAAATTATACCAAAATATATGTGAACGGAAGAATTTGTTTCCGCCGATCAAGATCACTAATAAAAAATGTGAAACAATGAAAATCATAAAAATGCGAAATGTAAATATATTTCATGAAATGTTTTGCAATTTGATGCATAGTAGCATTAATTTTCAGTTACCAATGATTAAAAACATTTAATAATTGAGAACTAACAGGCTTAATTCACCTTATTAAGTATTGAAAGATCAATAGTCAGTTGTTTTATTATTCTATAAAAGCATAAAACAGGACTTAAGTAGTTTCGCCGTATATTAAAAGTCCGATATATAATAATTTACAATAGTAATAAATGTTAGGTATTTTAATTTAAAGTCCCAAAAATTCTTACTTTCTTCGATCTGGCCATAATGTAAAATGTTATAAAAAACGCTTATTTTGAGGCGCTCTCACACTGGAATAAGTTGGGCATCCCATTATCCCTGTATTTCGTCTTGCCTTCGTTCACTACCAGACCCATTTGTTTACCTGCCTTATCCATTCTGGAGAAAGCAGAACTAACGGCGCGGTTGTTAAGGCCAATGATATCAATATTATCAGCATACGCCAGCAGCTGTATTGCTGCTTTAGTTTTACAACTCGAATAATTTTCCCCAGAAGTAGGTTGAAAAAACCACACGCAAGAAAATCACCTTGTCTAAAACCTCGTTTGGTATCGAACGACTCGGAGAAGTCCTTCCCGATCCTGGCGGAGCTTTTCGTGCTGCACAACGTCAGCTTACACAGCCGTATTAGTTTTGCTGGGATACCTTTTCGTGCTGTCAAAGGCAGCTTTGAAATCGACGAAGAGGTGGTGAGTGTCGATTCTCTTTTCACGGGTCTTTTCCAAGGTTTGGCGTATGATGAATATCTGGTCCGTTGTTAGCCGACAAATAAAAAAAAGAAATATTTTTATTATAAATATATATTTTAAGTAATCGATTTAAAACTGCATCATAACATAACATCAAAACATAAAACTTCTTGATTTATTATTGAAAATTTGAAAAACAGATGCCAGTGTTGCTTGTTTTTCATTCACAATAGACTGAAATTGGTCATTTTTAACAATGTTGCCAACGAAAATGCAGCTAAAATTTTGAGGATAAAGTGGGATTCAGCAACGGAGTTATCTTCACTCACTCCTGAACTAATCCGGATTAATGCAGTGTTTTTTTTATTTATAGTATTTAATTCGTAATAAATTCTTGTAAATAAACAATAAGGATTGCGAAAAATTCGAAGAGTTTGAAAGCGTACGCAAAACTGTTTCACTTAAGAACTATCTGGTGTAACTAAATAACAGGGAACGTCGCGTTTTTTACCGGACAGTGTTAACACCGACGCGGCATCCCTGTATAAAGTGGTAACTTTGCGTCAAAGTCTGACTTAAATTCTAAAATTGGTACAAAAGAAATGCAGGCAATTTTACTTTTCAATGCGCTGTTAAAAAAAATTCAAAAAAAAACTCAGCGTTGTCGCCGCGTTTATACAGGTATGCGCCATACAAAATCTATAGGCATGAAGAAATATTGAAAGTAATATGCCGCTGCCGCTTTTATATAGGGACGGCGTCTCCTGTTAAGCTCCTTCATTGCTTTGTTAATAATGCCCAACAAAAGTTTCACCTTCCCTTTAAATCCTTAGCTTTTTCCAACCATTTGTTTGGTGGAGGTTGTCACTGTTAAAGCTTTTTAAGTAATCTGGGAATGCTTCCAGTATTTCACCAACGGGTGACGAGATTGTTGAAACACAAAAGTGATGAGATGTTAGTGGTGGCGCAAGTTGTTTCAGCAGCAAATACGTCGACGCTAACAGCATCCTAAATGTGCACCTGTATGAATATGGCATAATATTTAAGGAAGCTTCCATAAGAGCAATAGCTCAGTTAACGCGCGACGTTTGAACTCGCAGGATCGCAAGTATATTGACGGAATATGGTACCAGTATTTCATTGAAATTAATAACACCACAATAAAAGTAAATTTTAGTGGCAGAAACAAGTGCATACAATTTTATGTGATAAATGAGAATAAACTAGTAAAGTGTGTTGATTAAGAGAGCCTACAAATACAAAAAATAAAAATACAAAATTGAGTGTCTGAGTTACTTGGTGTATTGAAGAGTTGGTCCGCCACTGTACTAATTAAATAAGTTGAAATTGGTTTGTTTACCCTATGGTATTAACACATTACATATAAATTGGATGTGAATGTTTTAATTTCGTTAGTGCTCGTTTAATGTAAAAAGCTTGTCATCGCACAACAAAAAATGTGCATACATGAATAGAGAAAAATTCTAAACTGATAATTTTAATTAACAAATTAACTAAAGAATTAATATTAGCTTTTAACAGTTGTCATCAACGACATACATACTCGTACGTATATACATATGACTGGATAATGTAGTTCTTTGAATTTTTACTACTTGTGTAAGATATACAAGTGAAATTGAAATTAGTAGATATTCCTTTCCTGGTATAAGTATGTCAGTATGTCAAAAATGAGGTGAATCTGGTTCATATTTCCCTTAGTCCAAGTATACCTAATAAAATGGTTTTCGAACTTCTGGCTGTCTTTATACCACATATGTATGTATGTATACTGGCCAATATCTTGAGTCATCTTAATTAAATTGAGCGAGCATGTTTCTCTCCTGACGGTACATTTCTATGCCTAAAATGAATAAAATGGGATGTAAAGTAGCCTCAGACCACATATAATATATTTATTTTGTTGGTATGTGAGGTACCTTAATGAAACTCAGAGAGCGTATGTTTTTGTTATGAAAATGTAGAAATGCCAAAAATAAAATAAATCGGGCCAATACTACACATATCTCTCATAAACCTATGGCAAAAACTTTTATAAACTATGCAAGATATCCTAACTGAACACATAATAGAACATACTTTAGATATTATAAATTCCGAAAATATGTGAAATTATATTATACTACATATATTGCTATTCTAACAAACCTTATTATGTTACTGGTGAAAATGAATGGAGTTAGTCTAGACAAAGGTCTTAATGGACTATACCAGTATAACCCATGAAAAACTAGACGATTTTCGTGAATTTTTTTTAAAGAAAGTACGGGATCGAATGTTTTGAAGTCTTTTGGACATAATAAGGTATATTTTCAGCTATATTTTTTTACAAAACTATTGAAAAATAACTGAGTTATGTGTTGTCTTCAGAGGTGTCAAAAAAAGGTCCCCAACTGCTGTCATGATTCCAGTCAAATGAGTAGCTGAAACAAAAGAGGTCAAGAAATTTATTAAAGTTGAAAATATTTCCTACAACTTACGATTTTTTGAAAAATATCAAAAATTAACAAAACGACGAAGTTCTGAAAAAAAACCGCGTTTTTTAGGTAAAAAAATGGTAGTTTTTTAATGCCAAATTTACAATTTTCAACCAATCAATTGTAAGCCATTGCATAGTAAATATATCCAAAAATACCCAGTTTCAATTTGAAGTCGATCGGCCAATTTCTCGTTGAGTTATGATGTCAGCAATTTTGAAAAATTTCGCTTCAAGAAAAGCACGTTTAAAGTTAGTCAAGATACGACATCATAGGATATTTTTGAAAATATAAACTAAAGAAAAAGCAAAAAAAAAGAAAATCGATTTTTTGAAAGTGTCATACTGGTATAGTTCTTTAATCTCATTTTCTAATATCATCAATTCCAATCTTCTAGTTGACGTCTCTTCGGCTAAATTTGTGTTAGATATACTTATATCTCATTTGAGGATGGTTTTAATAATCTTTTCGCTGACGAGAAGTAAAATATAGTTATTAAACTAATTGATACCTTAATATAACATAATAAAATACCAAATTTTAACTAGAATTTTGCCCTTCCTTACTGTGATCTATAAATGGATATAATATTTTACATAAACTTTTATATAGCTCAAAGAGAGTGTCAGCTATTAACGCAAGTGTGTAAGAATTTATTAACTGAGTGTTAGTTTAAATTTTTTTATTTAATAAAAAAAATATAAGAGTGTTAGCCCACGATTGTATGCCTTATTTCCTGATCTAAAAAATAATTCCTTGTTGGACACAATTCAGCACTTAAACTTACCGCTATTAGATTCAGTGTCAATTTTTGAAAAGCTCAAATCGAAGCGGCGTGTAATTGTATAAGTTGCTTTTTAAGTCATAAAATAGCGGAATCATTCTGTTGATAAGCATCTGAATATAGACCTCAAAACAAAAATTCTATTATCGCCACCTCGCTTTGAAAAGTATTTTGTCACACTGTATTTCTGAGATTGCAATGTTTTCACTTCCTTTAAGGATATGTTTTTGTGTCGATTTGAGTGATTTTCAAAGTCAGCTTATCTTCAACTAACTAAGATGTACAACTTTAATTACCATTTAACAAATAGGCTTCGTGCAAATTCCACGTAATTCTGTAAGCAAACAAAATATGCCATTTAAAACGTGGGGGTTGAATGGAGAACAAAAATATTATATTTCACTCTTGGGGTACTCAAAGGCAGGCAAGCGAGCAAATGCTTGCCATTGTACTTGCTGACATGATGAGGACGTCGCAAGAATATGTTTTAAGTCATTAACTAAAAAGCTGGATGCCTTGCGGTGAAAATAGTCACATCTTCATACTTCATGTTCTATAATTGTTAAAACAATTTTTTACATTAAATACTGCTACACAAAATGAAAAATTTCTGCTTTAACTCTCTAAATATGAGGTTTGTGTTTTGTGCCTTAAGGTGGGGTTAAGGTTTTTACGAATTTATTTCTTAAATATGGACTGAGTAATTTTATTCGGAACTTTTGCACATTATTGACTATACTTTTTACAATCTAGGGTAATTTTTTCATCCAGAACGTCTTGGGAAAAAACACTTTGTATGTTCACCATAACTCGGCTGGAAATTATCTCCCCCATCGTTCTCTGATCATTTTTTTTACATTTAAAAATTTTTGGCGGCTATTTGAAGTGAAAACTGTTATTTTCCACTAAAAAGTTCCGTCATCTTGTGTGTGGAAAACAACCTTAATGTAAAAAATTTTTTACTAAACGATGGAGGGAGGATTTTATAAATGTGTACACAGTTTAAAATGAATCGGTCAAGCAGTTTTGAAGTGAAAGTGAACACGGATTTTGAAAAAGTAGTTTTGAGAAAAACGCGTCTAAAATTTATCAACTAAAAAAGTGCCGAAAAAAATTACCTTACATTGTCAAAAGTATGCTTAATAATGTGCAAAAGGTTCGAATAAAATTACTCAATCCATATTTAAGAAATAAATTCGCAAAACAGTCATTTTTTTTACCAAGATAAGGTTTTCTCCCTCTATTAATTAGCAATCTGTAACCAAAAAGAAATAAATTGCTAATCTTTGATAAAGTCACAATGTCCGATTCTGCGGAAAAATTGGGAAAAAATATCACTGTCTAAAAATAAAAAAATAATTTGTGTGGGACTTTTTCACTGTTTAATATGTTTTAAAATCAGTAAAAATTTAATTTGGTGCTATGGATAGTTCCAGAAATAGAAAAGTCTATAAAGAAGACTCTATAAAAATTTCAGTTAAATGGATTCAGTACAACCTGAGAAATCGTGAGTATCGTTTTGAAAAAGAAAGTTTCGAGAAAAAGATGCTTAAAGTTAAAGAAAAATACCTATACCTATATCTCTAAAAATTATTTGAATTTTTGCAAATAACAAAATCTTTAGATAGCTGCCAAGCCTACCTCGGCAAATCTGAGTCGCATAACGCAATTTGTTATTTGTATGTATATCAGTTTAGTAGTGTGAGAAGATAAGGAAGGGTATTTGTGATTTTCTGTGCTCAATTAAAAAAACAATATGTCAACTTTTTTTAGTATCTTACATTTCTACTAGTATAGGGTACAAACCTGACTTTTATGGCAGAAATAATTCAATTAGATTAATGTGGACTGTATCACCCATCCTGTCCTTCCGAAAAATCACTGATTTCCGCGGTGTTTTTAATGTTGAAATTAACTAATCATCCGATTTATTTTTATAAATAAATACGTTCATGACGAATACAAAATATTTTTTTGTTTATCTTTATTTACTGGGTGTATAATAGTTAAATAAAGTGTTGCAATGACACGTAAAATTATGTCCTGTGCGATGTCCACGATTGCGGCCGCAATTTTGGTCTAAAACAAAACTTTCAAAGTGATTATTAATCTGTAGGAAAGTTGCTAACTCACTATGGAAGCTGTTTTTTTTTTATTTAAAAAAATGGCGGCGATTTGAACTAATAGTATAGAATTTGAGCCTTTTTTCGGCAGTTTTTCGTAGAAAAATATAGAAATATTAAAAAAAATAATAGCGAATGACGTTAAAAATGTTTTCTCCAAAATGGAACTAGATATTTTCAAAACTCTTCCATTGAGAGTAGAAAGAACACCATTTTGTGAAAAACGCGTTTAAAGATTGGAGTCGTTATGTTCCCCACTCTGTTCCCTTTCTACAAGAAACGCTGTAGCGACCTTAATAATTTGAATTTCGATTCCAAAATTTTAGAGGATGTTTATTATTGATTGATTGATTGATTCAATATGAGGAATGCACCGCGACCTTTGGCCTATTGTGCCCTCTCCTAACTTACATAGACTCACCTAGTCCCAGCGCATTGATGAAGTTCAATAGACTTCCGGGCGCTAGTGAGGCTATGCGATCTCTATCCGGAAACATTGATCCTAGGGCCTTAGTCCTGCGTCTACAGACTGCTGCGCAGTCAATCAGCAGGTGCTCCGGGGTTTCAGGCTCCAAGTCGCAGAACCGGCAGTTAACGCAAGAGGATAGGCCCATGTTGTACAGGTGCCTATTCAGCTTGCAGTGGCCGGTATACCATGCGAGCAGTAGCCTGAGTTTGTTCCTGGGGAGGTTTATTATAACCTTGAACCTACTCAAATTGTATCCTCCCATTAGCAACTTGGCATGTCTCATACCGCGCGTTTGTCGCCAATACTCCTCCCTGCCCTGTTTATTATAGTGTATACTATCCGATAATGCAAAAAATCAATTTCACGAAAATTTCACACTGAGACCACTCAGGGAAGTATTGACCCGATTCAACCCATTTTAAACACACAAAGGTACTATTATCAGGAGAAGATTTTCTCTATATTTTAATTGTACATCCAATACATTAACCGATATATTCGGTCATAAAACCCCTCCGCACGGGTTTGGACAATTTTTTGGTGGTAAATTGGCATACCATAAAGGAATTGTTAGTGTAAAGTTTGATCGCGTTATATCAATTTTTACACTCTCAGTAATGGGATTTATCCTGAGTAGATTTGGCTTTTGTAGCTTTGGTGGTCTAGGAGATGTGTAAGTTTAGCCTATTAGAGGACGGGATGACGCCCAATTTCAAAATTGTTAGCGCACAGTTGTCCCTAGCCACTGCGATTTCCTCTGCCAAATTTGAGTTCTATATTTTATTTTATTGCTTAGTTATGGCATTTAAAACGTTTTTGGTTAATTGCGTTTTGTGGGCGTTGTAGTGATCCGATACGCCCATTTACGAGCTCCTTCTTCCTTTTTTGTCAAGGAACATGACATGACGCCTTTTCGGCGATTTCAAAGGTGCTTTTGACAGGACGAAAAGGAGCTGTCTTTGTGCCGCGATGTCTGAGTTTGGTATCCCCACAAAACTAATACAGCTGTGTAAACAGACGTTGAACAGTTTCAACAGCTCCGGATCGGGATGGTCCTCTTAGAGCCGTTCGATACCAAACGAGGTTTCAGACTCCCTATCATGCGTCTACTTCAATCTGGAGAAAATAATTTGAGCTACAGGATTTAATCGATCAGGTACAATCTTCTATAAGGGTGTACAACTGCTGGGGTATGCTGATTATACTGATATCATTAGCCTCAACTTCCGCGCCGTTAGTTCTGCTTTCTCCAGACTAGATAAGGAAGCAAAGCAAATAGGTCAGGCAGTGAACGAGGGCAAGACAAAATTTTTCCTGTCGTCGCACTCGCGGCTGGGCTCCCACATCACTGCTGACAGCCATAACGTCGAAGTTGTAGATAATTTCGTCTATCTTGCAAACGCAGAATAACTTTTGCCAACAGGTGCTACTTTGGACTGTGTAGGCAATTGAGAAATAAAGCCCTCTCTCGACAAACAAAAACCAAACTCTATAAGTCACTCATTATTCTCGTCCTGATATGTGGTGCAGAGGCATGTACGATGACAATATCTGATGAGTCGACGTTAGGAGTTTTTGAGAGGAAGGTTCTACGAAAGATTTACGGTCCTTTGCGCGTTGGCCACGGCAAATATCGCATTCGACGGAACGATGAGCTGTATGCGCGACATTGACATAGTTCAGCGAACTAGGAGACAGCGGCTGCGCCAGCTAGGTCATGTCGTACGTATCGACGAAACACTCCAGCTCTGAAAGTATTTGACGCAATACCCGCCGGGAGAAGCAGAGAAATAGGGAGACCTTAATATAAAAAATAAAAGCATTAACAAGTAACACCACAAAATACAGAAGCATTCAAGATTCACTTACTTATACATAAATAAATATATCCTAAAATTGTTTTGCACTACAACGCCTTCTCCATAGTATTTCTCTTATTTAATATAAAATAAATATTTCAATCGAAGGATGGAGTCAGGTGTAGAAGTTAACGCAATTGAGGAAAGTTCTCTGATCGCCATTTACTTGGGAGTGGCCAGAAACGATTCTTTAACATATGACTCAAGCAGCTCACGACTTCCGGTCTTTGACCAAGCATCCTAAGAACATCCGTTTGAAGGCGAGCTAAAGTGAGAAGGCGAAACATTCCCTCCGCAGGGTTGTGCGCTGGATTTGGGACCCGCCACTTAAAAAAACACCCCCAATGAAAGGAAGTAACAAGCCTCGGATGAGAGATCCCCCTTTTGATGACGACCATGGCAAACGAAATAAGGACTACGAACTAAGGGCATTTACCCGGAATGTCCGGACCCTTAATTGGGAAGGTGCCCCTGCCCAGCTGGTTGATGTCCTCGTGAAAATAAAGGCTGACATCACCGCCGTCCAAGAAATGCGATGGACGGGACAAGGACTGAGACGAGAAGGTCCTTGTGGCATTTACTATAGTGGCCATATAAAGGAGCGCAAGTTTGGTGTGAGATTCGTGGTGGGAGAGAGACTCCGTCGCCGAGTACTATCATTCATTCCATTCACCTATGAGAGCTGCCTCGGCCACGATGTCAAAATCGTGCTTGGCGACTTTAACGTCAGGGTGGGCAAAGAAGGTATATTTGGCACTACGGTTGGTAAATTCAGCCTCCACGACGAAACATCCCCAATGGGTTGAGACTGATCGTCTTCGCCGGGGCCCGAAATATGGTTATCTGTAATACTAGATTCCAGCCAAATAAAATACATCAAGCTACCAGGCTGTCTCCGGATCGAAAAGCAACCAACCAGATCGATCATGTTGTGATAGACGGAAGACACGTCTCCAGTGTTCTAGACGTGCGTACGCTCCGAGGTCCTAACATCGACTCGGACCACTATCTTGTTGCAGCCAAGATTCGCACTCGCCTCTGTGCAGCAAAAAACGACGTCAACATACCCAAGGAAGGTTCGACGTTGAGAAACTGCAATCACAACAGACAGCCGAACAATTTTCTACTCGGCTTGCAATCCTGCTCTCTGAGAGCACTCGTCAACAACTCTGTATAAGGGAACTGTGGGACGGCATTTCAAACTCCTTACGTACAGCTGCAACCGAAACCATTGGTTTTCGGAAACTGCAAACAGCTGGTATGACGAGGGGTGTCGTCTCGCAGCGGAGAGAAAACATACTGCCTACCTCGCAACGTTACAATCGACCATAACACGTGCGGGATGGGATAGATACCGAGAGTTGAAGAGGGAAGCGAGACGCATTTGCAGACAGAAAAAGAAAGAGGCCGGAATGTGTGTGTGTGAAGAGCTTGATAAGCTGGTCGACAGGGGTAATGCTCGAAAATTCTATGAAAAAATGCGGCGGCTTACAGAAGGTTTCAAGACCGGAGCATACTCTTGTAGAACCCCCAAAGGTTCCGTTGAAAGGACCAAGTGGAGAAGGACTCGGCTTCGCTTAGAATATCCAATTGGCGCTACGTAGCGAAAAGAAGAAACGACTGGCGCGCTGTTGTTAACTCGGCTATAATCACGTAAGCGGTGCCTACGCCAATAAAGAAGAAGAAGAAGAATACATCCTTCGAACTAATAAATTATTACGATAGTGTGAAAATAGGCGAATTATTATGATATCCCCGCCACCATATAACGGTTTTGTTAAAAACTACTAAAAAGTGTGAAAAACAATAACAGAGACATTTTTCATGCAGGAGGTTTTATAAGAGCCGGTGTGAAAACTAGACGACGGTTGTAGCTTAGCTCACTTTTTGGTGAATCACATTTCTCGGGACAGATTTCAAACAAATTTGGTTTCGTAGGATTAATTTGACATTCCTATATTGCAATGTGATAATGGCCGAGTCCGGACTAAAACCACTTCTACTTTTCGTATAACGCAATTTTAAATCTCATCTGTTCTTTCACTTTTTAGTACACAAACTAAGCACAATGAATGTATCGGAATAAAAATTTGCACGAATACTGATGTGTGCCAGCTTATGATTAAAAAATATTCAAATCGAACCAAAACTTGTCAAGCCCTCGGCTACTGAATATATGGACCGATTCCCCTGAATCGGATCAATATTAATTCCCTCAGGTACCAACACCTAAAACAATTTTTTCTGATTTTAGACCGGAAAATTCGGTCAATATGCTCTAATTTTCTTAATGAAATTGAAAGAGTGGGTTTTTCTAATAACAATGCATCTTACTTAATTAAATCTTGTGAAAGCTTCCATCTAACTAATATCAAAATTTTTAATATTTGGTTGACTTTAGTCGTTATATATTGGCGTGGTATGTTATACAATGCGGTATCTCATATAGTACCTTAATGAAACTCAGAGAGCATGCTTTTCGGTTATTAATATTTGGTAATGTCAAAAATAAATAAAATTTAGTCAATACTACCTCTACCCCCAAATCACTAATATGAGATTTTCAAACTTCCGGTTGGCGTTATACAGTTCAAATCGGTGAATACATAAGAATTCTTAGTCCAATTATCTTAATGTATAATATTGGGTATTCTATAGGATAATGCTGAAAATAACTGAATATACATATATGCTATACTATGTGTAATTATTTTTGTTACTCTAACAAGCTGGTTTTGATTTTTGGAAGTTGCAATGTTCGGTTACACCTGAACTTTGAGCTTCCTTACTTGTTTAAAGTAAAATTTTGCCAGCTCCTGAAAGACTTTCCCGGACTTTGATTCTTGCTAGTTCCATGAGTATAAAATGGTATCCCATTTCGGCAGCCTTGACCTTTCAATCATTGCAATTGTCCTACCACTTCTCTCTGATTACTGTCCAACATGGCTAGTGACCAGCTAAAAAGTTTTGTTTTAATCCTGAATACAAATTTTATAGTGCCACTTGTGTTTTTGTTGTTATTTTCCACTGTTATCCTTGGTTTTAGTTAAATGGTGCAAAGGAGAAATATTGTATTTTGCTCCCAAGAGCCAACAAGCGTTGTGACGCAGGGTAATCGTTCCATTCTATGCTAACGCAACTACCGTATGAATGAATTTTTTGAATAAAATTTTTCATGGTCAAAAAGCCTTTGCACACATCAATCTGGAAGTGTATAAAGAAATAAGAAAGTTATGCAATCTTTTAATTGCTTTCCGTTTATTTTTCTCTCCAATTTGGTAATGTTTTAGTATAGATAAATAGTGAGATATGGGATTAAATACACAAGCTTTCTGTCTCTTTGTTTGCGTTTAAATGTTATGTATGTTGCTATTTGCTTTGCAATATGTATTCTTTTCCCTTCTCAATTAATAATTTCGGAGTCATATTCTAATGCATATGTATGTAGATAAAATATTTTGCATATCCGTGTGATTTAAACATTCTCCAGCAGAATTAAAAAAATTTAAATTTTGGAGTAAAAGTTGGTTTACTTTATTTGTATAGTCCATTGTTTCTATATGAGGTTGTTTCTCAAAATCAAGTAATCTTTTTTAATTAGGCTTACTGTTAAATTAGCTTTATAATATTGTAAAATGAATTAAGAAATTTGTATTATTATGAATTTAATAATTTTACGCAAGGATGATCTAAAAGTCAATTTTCCAGATTCAAATAAGATATAGTAAAGAAACTTACTGATTTTTGTTTCATTTATTTGACTATATGTAAATAATTCGATGTGGCTTACATCTATTTGATAAACATACATTTGTATTTACTTTATGATCTATCTTTTAAAATTACGCATTTGATTTAAATAACCGCTTATTAAGATTGTTTACAAAATCTATGTTTGAAATTGAAACACGATTGTTGGGTAGATAATTCAATAAGCACACGCACATTGTATGTGTGTTATACTTACAAATACGGGCGGTATACTAAAGTATATTTCATTTCTTTTTCAACTTAAAATTTTCTTGCGCAAATAAGAATACCAGAAAGCACAGAAGGCAAACAAACATAAAGTAAATGGTTACCAATACGGCGCTTAGCCGCAATCACCGCACGTGGGATGTCCTAAATTATGCAAAGGAATCTGGTTTCATCCCAATGTAGCAACAGCTGGCATTACATTGTGAAATATGTTTAAAAAATCATTTGATATAATTCAACCCGCTTTCTTTTATGGAAATACGATGTAAGAGGAACCCAAATCGGCCAGAAATTTTCCATATACATATATGTACATATGTAAATACTCAACATAAATTAAGTTGGCATTAAAAATGTTTTATTTATATGCCATAAAATACCATACTCGTACATATGGCAAATTTCAACCCTTTTATCATTCGTTAAATAGGCAGGCTATGTCGTAAATTTAAAAAGTTACAGTATTAAAAAAATACTTTATAAAAATTAACCAAGTTTTCGTACATGAGTATAAATAAGATATGTAAGTATCTAAACATTTATTTAAGGAAACTCACTACTATTATATAAGTTTAGAGTGCGACAAAAAAGTAACCAGAAATTGTAAATAAAACGCAAACAATTTAATTATTGATCATTATTTATTTGGTCGCCTTCAAAGTAATCACCACCAGATGTAATACACTAATGCCAACGATTTTTTCAATCTTCCAGACAGTTTTCATAAGCACTCTTTGGGATGGGCTTCTTACATGCCAAACTCATACACCCATGTTTCATTGGCTGTTATAATGATCTCCATGAATATGGGATCGGGGATCAGAATTGGCACGATCAAGCAAGTCCAAAGAGACCTGTTTACGGTACTCTTTTTGAAAAAAAAAAAATCAACTTTATCGGGACGACTCAAGCAAGAACGCATTTCATACCCAAAATATACACCAAAATCATTAGAGCAGACTCGCGAGAGATGTCGAGTTCTCTTGCCATCTCTCTAACACTTACTTGACAATATTCAAGCACCATATTTTTAACTTTTTTAATATTTTCATCAGTTGAAAAGGTCGAAGGCATGTCTTCAACGATTTTTCGATCTGTGCCACTCGTAGGCTTGCACCGCACTGCTGAGGTATACCGATTTAAGCAGCTGCTGTAAAGCTGTAAACAAAGTGGTTGCTAAATCGCGCTCATATTTGGTGTAATAATTACGGACAGTCCTACCAATTTAAATATTTAATTATAATTTCTTTCTTTTTTGTCACAATGTATACAATTATATATAAATTACTTTTTCTACTTTCGATTTACTTAAATTACGCATTTGCAATAATTATTTGAGAGAAGAACTTCCTATTCTGGAATGTACCTCTATGTAATATGTAAAGAAAAATGGAATTGATGAAAACGCATAGTTTAATTAAAAAGTCAAGGATTCAATGTAATCTTAGTTGTTATTAAATTTTCATTAAAAATATAACATATAAGTATATAAGCTCATAAACTGCACATTTTAAAAGTTGTTGCTTAAGAATTCAACATTCTCCCGAAAACCGCTCTATTGTTTTTCACAACATTCTCTATAGGAATTTATTCACATACATGCCACTATTTTTGAGGTATCTCCAAAACATGTTCTTTGAACATCTCTTTAGATGTCGAAAAACGTAAATCCACGAAACATTATTTGTTTTGATGCCACAGATGCATTTCCAAGCACCGCTATCGTACTTTTATTGGCCAATGGGCGCCGGTACCTATGAGGCCCTTCTGTGTCATATGCTTCTGAAATTAACTGCTTCTGACGTATTTAACTATTTAGTGAGTTGTCGCACTTTTAGTAGTTTTCAACATAACCGTTAAATGATTATCACCCGAGCTCACCCATTTTCAAATTATGTGAGGGGGTGCTATACAAACTTTTTCTCAGGAATTTTAGGGGCTTGGGAGATATTCACATTCAATCTATGATTAAATATATTATATTCAATCCTAGGTTTGAACATTTTTTGTTAATTTTGAGCTTAGTTATAACAAAGTAATGATACGAAGTTCCGAATGAGGTATTAATCTTTATCATTACATTTTGCTAAACCTTTACCTCAAATATTTATAATATAAAGACTTCGAGATATATTATAACAATTTTTTCTGGTACAGTAAACTTCGAAAGGATTAAAATCATTCCTGCTTTATTTTACTATTGCAATTAAGGCATAGGCTGCCAACGCATAAATAGCAAAATATCAAAGGGACTCAGGTGCAACAAATAAGAATATAAGAAAATATACATACATACATATGTATATTTAGAATGCACCAGCTTGTCCCGCTTCTCTCGCATTGAATGCCTTGAATATGGTAAATATCAAAGCTTATTAACAATACCAGATAACTAAGTACATAGCATTTACAAAAATCCTATACAGCGATGATCATCTTCATAGTGGCAGTGTTAACCCAATTTTGTCTGATTGACGCTTTTAATTTGTTAGATTTTGAAATTATCATAACTTAAATTTTTTCAATTTTTAATTTTTTTTTAGAAACAGAAATTGAATTTGAATTTCTTGATTTGAAATTTATTTCATCGAATGTAATTGCAAAATCGACTATGATTTCTCAAGAGGAGTCCATTAGGCCCTTCTGCAAGAATAAACGAATAACTATACAAATTTTCGGGACTTTTCGTGCTGTGCTTCGGACGT
This sequence comes from Bactrocera tryoni, assembly GCF_016617805.1. Classification (NCBI taxonomy): domain Eukaryota; kingdom Metazoa; phylum Arthropoda; class Insecta; order Diptera; family Tephritidae; genus Bactrocera; species Bactrocera tryoni. The sequence goes on from NW_024396615.1 coordinate 28,003, forward strand.
TCTGCAAGAACATACGAAATAGCGTTTAATTTATATAGATAAGATGTAGGTTTATGCAGATATTTGAAAAAAAAATTTGCAAACAATTGTGCGAGTCAGAGTATACTCGGATTTTCTTTATAGGGTACTATTTGAAATTAGTTCGTATCCAACACAAATCTGTAGGTTTCAATTAGTACCAAACTAATATATTTGGGGTATAGCTGGAGGTAATTTACTTGAATATTTCTTTTACATTTCTCTTCAATGCATTCATATACGTACAAGAAATTACAACACCACTCACGCGCATTTAATTGAATATTCCTCACTACGTGGTTGCCTGCAAGGCAACATTCACATAGCACATGTGTGTTTGATTTTTGGTGTATTTTGCATATCCACAAAGTAACCACATATGCAGATTATATCTAGTCAGTGATGTAGTCAAGTACTTTAACAAATCCTTGGCTTCCGCATTCCGCTTAATGTAATTAAGTGCATAAATTAGGCACCATCGTCTCCATTCAGTGTTGGTAATCATTTTTGAATTGTCTCGTATGCATTGAATATTGAACACATTCGTAACTTCTGATTATAATTAAAACATAAAAAGTATAATCAAAATATAAAACTAATTACATCAAGAGCATAAACAGTTCCTTAAGTAACTTTTAATTGGCTTACAAATTTTATGGAAATTGGTTAACTTGCTTGTGGTTAATCGTGTACAAAAATCACTATCTTCGTTCGATATACAAGTTTGACAGAGGACTCTTCGACAGTTAATTTTACTGTAAAATTTAACAACATCCTGCTGCGTGTGTTACGCTTATTGTAATTAGTGAGAAATTTGCAGTTAGCTTAAGAAAGCGAATTCTCTTACTCAGGCCACGCGCCTACTTTTTGTTGCGGAGGAGCTGTATCTTAAAAGGAATACGTGATATCTACAAAAAAATAAGGATCGTCTAAATTTCTGAAATAATAATGCTAGATTGGAAAATTTGATAACAAGTGTGCTAAAGTAAATATCCAGACACTCTCGGTTGGAGCGCCATTAATGTCAGCGCCATAATGTCAAGAGTAATCCTTTGCCTCTGTCACATTGATTTTCAACCTAGCTATCCTCTAAAACTATTCAAGAAATACATATATAAATGATCAGGTTGACGAGACGAGTTGAAATTCGGGTGTCTGTCTATCCTTCCGTTCAAGCTGTAACGTGAGTAAAAATTGAGATATTTTGATGAAATTTGCTATGCCTCTTCCTTGGTAAAAAAATAACGACTTCATGGATGGGCGTAATTGGACAACTGCCACGCCCACAAAAAGTTCTCAACCGAAAACGTAAAAAGTTCCAAAACTAAGCAGTAAATTAAGATATAACTGTATTTTACGTTTAATGTACATATCTCCTAAGCTATTACAGTTAGAAGAACCTACAAGTATTTCGCTCAGCATAAATACTACAAGCATTTCTGTCAATAGTGTGAAAATGGATTAAATCGATCATAACCCCATATAACTGTACTGCCAAAAACTACTAAAACTGTGATAAATCAATAACTAAATCCACCAGACACATTTAATTTTACCCTCGAAAAGGTATGAGAAGGCTTTAAAAGAGCCCACTTTTAAGTGAAATAACATACTTATCTCGGAGCCCGCTCAATCGATTTCAAACAAATTTCGTGCGTGACATGCTTCTCACTTTTCTACGTTGCAGTGTGAAAATGGGCAAAATCGCGCTACGGCCAATTTTACTTACCATATAATACAATTTTAAATTCCATTTGAAACTTTCACTTTCCAATATGCTAATCAAGGATCAATTAATATATCAAGATAAATCTTTGCACGAATAGGGTCTTTGACGTGTACCACCTTATGACAAAAAATTGTTTAAATCGAACCAAAACTGATGAAGTACCATCTATAGTTGCTTTTTCCAGAAAGTATCGATCAGTGTGTGAGGTATAAAGAGGAAATTCAGAGAGAATCCTTTCCCGATAGTAATATGTCTGCATGCCACAAATACCTAATATGTATTAAAATTTTCGAACTTCCAGGTAACTTTATACCGCATACATCAGCCAATATGTCAGTTATCTTAATAAAATTGAGGAAGCGTGCCGTGTGTTTCTTATTACGGTGCATATTTGTGGTTAAAGTTAATAAAAACAGGTGCAAAATCGCCATAGATCCCATATAACTAACAAGCTTTATGTACCTGAAGGTGCTTCACTGGCTTTAAGCCAAGTTGTATGAAATTTTCGGATATACCAGACCTTGGCACTTCCTTACTTCTTGAATTGTTACATCAGTATCTCAATTAGTTTCCATTTCTTGGTCAGGGAATAAATTACATTAATAGTTTCTTATCATTGGTACTTTTAGCGGGGATTTCATTCGAAATATTTGTAATAGTTACTTGAGAACACCAACAATTTTGAATGCCTTTAATCCTTTAATTAATGTATGTATATCTCTGACCTCCTTTTCGAAGGACCTAAAGTTACTGGTCTGAAAGACCAGAAATTTCGTGAGTGAGTTCAGTGATTTCGATCCCATTGTCTCTTAACTGCATTGAAAGCTTTTTCATAGTCCACAATGCATATATAGTTTCGGAATTAAACTATAGTATACTCAGTATATCCAGTCAATATGGAAATAAATGAACATATAATTTATTTCAATATTGACCCATTTGGACGGTATGAAGCCAACTGAAAGCTTTAAAATTGTATATTAGGTATATGGGAGATAGTGGTAGTATTGTCTCGATTTTGTTTAATTTTGGAATTGTACATATTATTAACTGAAAAATATGCCTTCTAACTTACATTAGCGTACCTCACATAGTTTCACCAATACATAACGGATAAAGTCAACCGAATGTTGAAAATTTGTATATAACTAGGGGGCTAGGGCAAGTTTTCATAAGGTTTTATCCATCTTAAGCACAAAACATCATTATACATTGTTATTAGAAAAATACGCTTTTCATTAAGATAATTTACATATTGACCGATATTTCCGATATAAAGTCAATCAGTAGTTAGAAACATTTTCTATAAGGTATATGGTGTCTGAGAGAATTATTCATCCGATTCAGACCATTTTTGGCACAGGGGCATATTATTATCATATAAGAAGTCTCTCTGAGTTTCTATAATATATCAAATTAATGCTACCTTAATGTGGGCGGTGCCACGCCCAACGTCGAATTTTGACACCAGCTCCTATACAGGCGACGAGTAGAGCTGAAATCCGGATGTCTGTCTGTCCGTCCGTCCGTGCAAGCTGTAACTTGAGTAAAAGTTGAGATATCATGATGAAACTTGGTACACGTATTTCTTGGCTCCAGAAGAAGGTTAAGTTCGAATATGGGCAAAATCGGCCAACTGCCACGACCACAAAATGGCAAAAACCGAAAACCTATAAAGTGTCATAACTAAGCCATAAATAAAGATATTAAAGTGAAATTTGGCACAAAGGATCGCATTAGGGAGGGGCATATTTGGACGTAATTTTTTGGGAAAAGTGGGCGTGACCCCGCCCCCTACTAATTTTTTTGTACATATCTCGGAAATTACTAAAGCTATGTCAACCAAACTCTTTAGAGTCGTTTCCTTCAGGCATTTCCATATATAGTTCAAAAATGGAAGAAACCGGATAATAACCACGCCCACCTCCCATACAAAGGTTTTGTTGAAAATCACTAAAAGTGCGTTAACCGACTAACAAAAAACGCTAAATTTTACGGAAGAAATTGCAGAAGGAAGCTGCACCCAGGCTTTTTTATACTCTCACAACAAAGTTGCTAAGGAGAGTATTATAGTTTTGTTCACATAACGGTTGTTTGTAAGTCCTAAAACTAAAAGAGTCAGGTTATATATACCAAAGTGATCAGGGTGACGTGTAGAGTTGATATCCTGATGTTTGTCTGTCCGTCCGTGCAATCTGTAACTTAAGTAAAAATTGAGGTATCGTGATGAAACTTGGTACATGTATTTATTGGCTTCATAAGAAGGTTAAGTTCGAAGATGGGCCAAATCGGCTCACTGCCACGCCCATAAAATGGCGAAAACCGAAAACCTATAAAGTGTCATAACTAAGCCATAAATAAAGATATTAAAGTGAAATTTGGCAAAAAGGATCGCATGTACGAAATATGGGTGAAATCGGTTCACATCACGCCTTCTTCCAATATAACACTATTTTGAATTCCATCTGATGCCTTCTCTGTTTAATACATACATTAGAAACCAATGATGATAGCGGAATAAAACTTTACACAAATACGGTATTTGAAAAATATGTAAATGACGGATAATGAAATCTCGATTATCACTTTATAATGCAAGAGTATAAAATGTTCGGTGACATCGGATGTCACCGAACTTAGCCCTTCCTTACTTGTTTTATATTTTAATTTGCGGCTTAGTTATGGCAAGCAACACGTGTACGAAGTTTCATTACGATATCTCAAATTTTACTCAAGTTACAGTTTGCACAGAAAAACGGACGGACGCACGGACAGACAGACATCCGGATTCCAACTCGACTCGTATACAGTCATATATATATAACCTTAGATCTATATTAATTGATTTTAGGTGATAGAAACAACCGTTAGGTGAACAAAACTATTATATTCCAGTGTCCCCTTGTGGATTGCGTAAGTCGAACAAAAACTGTTCAAGCCCCTAGGGTACTAAATATGTGGACCCATTGGTTATAATTGACTTTTTACCGAAGGTAATGGTCAATGTATGAGATATACGATTGAAATTCAGAGAATTCCTTTCATGATAGTAGTATGTCTGGGAGTTGAATCGTTAAGGGAAGTTCCTTAGCTCCTTACCTTATATAATGTTTTCGAACTTCCGGGTGACTTTATACCGCATACATCAGCCAATATGAGAGTTATTTAATAAAGTTGAGAGAGCGTATTTTTCTTATAACGCTGATTAAAATAAATAGAATGGAGTGAAACTCGCCATAGACCCCATGCATCTAACAAGCCTTATGTAACTGAAGGTACTTAACTGTCTTTAAGCCTTGCAAGTTGCAAGAGTATGAAATGTTCAGTTATACTCGAACTTAGCTCTTCCTTACTTGGATCATCTAAATTTAATTTAAAATACATTTGAATATTTTGTTTTTGTGGGTTGAGGCTCGAATATTTTCAAATAACTTGTATCATTACATGAACAATAATAAATGAATTTGATGTTTACAATCGTGTCAATAAGTAAAAACAAAAAAATAAAGGATATAGTAAAAAGACGTGTGTGATTCGGTAACGAAGTGAAAGACTAAGCGAGTAACTGTCCCAAAATGTCGCACTTCAGCGCAATTTTCGAGAATTTACGATTGGTAGCTGCTAAACGTATGCCCAACACTCCCACGCACCAACAAAGCCAACAGCAGCAACAACAAAACAATGCAAAAGCAAACGAAGAAATTCAACCAAACTATCATTCCTCACCACCAACACCGGAAATGTGCAACGAAAAAGAAAATGACAGCAGAAGGTCGCAAATATACATTAAACAGCCACACGAAAAGCTGCAGCAGCAAACTGTATCTCTGACAGCAATGACAATAGCAGGTGGGAGTAAAAGTACCGATTGCACTCCCAACCGACAAAGTTACGCAAAAAGGCAGAGTATATCAGGCCGAGAAGCTGATAATGCTAAAAACTCGACGGTGCATATGGGGCGCAGCTCGGTGGTAGGCAGTGGGTCTGGTGTTATTGTGGAAATCGATGTAAATTGCAACAGTGGGGGAGGCGGGGGCAAAGCTCGCGAGCTCTCACCTACCCCGAAGAATACCGGACAGCGCAAAATGTCGCAGGATTTTCGTGCGCGTGCTGGTAGTTTTATTCACATTGACGAAGAGGGACGCAGTATACTCATACGTAAGCCGGTGCGCCTAAAGAATATCGAAGGTCGTCCAGAGGTTTACGATACTTTGCACTGTAAGGCTAAAGAGGTGAGTAAATATTATTTATACAAAAGTGTTTTGTAAAGTAAATACCACAACATAAATCCATATATTCGATAGATATCAAATTACTTAATGTTATCAGATATCTGAGGTGCCCAGGCGAATGCCCGTAATTTTCAGAGATTATTTTTGACTTTTATTTACTGTGAGAGATGAAGCCACTTCCAAAGGAAACTGTAAGCGTTTGAAAGGGAGGTGTAAGGTATAGGGATTGTGGGTATCAGTATTCTGTTTTTGTCCCCCCAGTAACAATTATAGTGCCGTTGCACAGTCTAGGCGCGTCCAGATTACGCATTAGTATGACAGGCACACCAACTTTGAGTTTCAAATTGTGGGATGGTACCACTGGCAGGTGGAGGGAATTTAAGAACTCTACAGGGTATATAGTTGTGTCGTCAGTTGTCATCACCGTGTCTATTGATATGTAGGTCTTTACTTCAACTGGAACTTGTTTTAATAATCTTTTATAAATTTTTTTGCCGCCATAAGTGTGCGGTTCTGCCACCACTTAGTACTTGTGCCAGCAGCAAGTTAAGCAAGAAAGTTTTGCCTAGTGCGTCCAAGAAAAAAACTGTTATCCGTTAGCAACGCGGTTTGTTACTGAATTTGCTTTTTCTCCGGTAGTAACATAGGTTCTGTTTAGTTGACTTGAAATCCTAAAGCTACAGTGTCATAACCAAGCTCTCTGACCATATCTGTGGTCAACTCATCTGTTCTTTGTGGGGCAGTAATTTTCCAACCATCATAAAAATCCTCAATAATTTTCAGCGCTTCGATAAAAATTACATATGTATGTCATCGTTGGCTATTGTTATCTCTTCGTATCGGCGAGCAATGTCTTCTGACACACAATTGCCGGAGGTTGGGTAGTCCGCAGGTGCTTATAATAATAGTAAAGAGCTCTCTCAACCTAGTCGCTGACTGGCACAACATACTGTCGCCCATCGTTTTGCCCCAGTAATCGTCGTCTTTAAGTAACATCGCCTCACGTGCTTCTCGCAAAGTGCCATGGCGTCGTCCATCGTTTTATCCTGTCACCTTTTAGAGACCCCATCGCCTCACATGTTTTTCGTAAAACGGCCTTTTTTTTGCCCATCAACGACTTTGAACGATTGAAAACTGGGTCTGATTCTAGTCAACAATAGTCGTACACAATAACACTATGTTATGTGTAATTCAATATCGCAGATTTACCTCTGTAAAATACACTCGCTGCCGTTTGGGAGGTATATATTAAATATATATTTGATAGTCTGGACCGAGCTGCTTCCGTCCTTCATGGAAGGGGCCGTACAGTTCAGTACGCCGCACGGTCCGTGGATCATATTTTTTATGACGGTATCATATAACTTTTTATATTTGTTGGGATCGGGAAACTGTGCAAAAACAACTTAAATGGACTTGCAGCAGTCCTCGTTTTTGCCACTAAATAGAGAGCATAAAACACTGTACATAACCGAACACCTGATCTTTGGTGAGGAGATCTCCCAGTTTTTGTATCTTTATACAAAAGACTCGAGCGACGATGTCGTATCGGTCTGTTGGTTTTGGACCGGCCATCAACCCCTTATTTATTTCGGTTCAGGCTGGGCTACATGTCATCGTAATGAATATCTTGAGTAATGGTCGGTTCATCTTCCCGTAAAACAATGGGTACTGTAGGGCATAATAATATCGGTGAGTGTTTGTAATTCTAGCAACACAGTCATCGTACTCGACGGCCACCGGTGAATTGTAGCGGCTCGGATGCTACTCGTTAAGGAAATGCTGTGCGTGGACTTAAATTCATGGACTAAGATGTTGAATTTGCTCGCTCCTCGCCTTGGATGATTTGATATCGACTATCAGTCTCCGCATCGTCATCTCCAATAAAATACATCTGTAAAAATTGTGGCTGTTCATTAAGTGGTGGCAACTGTGATTCTATTTTGTGCTGTAGTTGGCCTTGCACTTTGAAACTAAGGAAAATTCCAGGCATAGCGTGAAATTTGTTTGTTTTTAATTTTTTAATATATTTTTATTTGTATTTTGAAATGTACAAAATTTTTTTTTTTGGTTTTTTAATATATTTTTTTTTTAATTAAAATAGTCCCCAACAAAAAAAAGTAGTTCACTGGTCATGGTGACAGCGGATGTTCATGTTGTCTGAAATAAAAAAAATCGAACGGATTATTATTCAGTAGTTCTGCGGCTATCGTCTCTACCAAAAATAATCAATTTCATTAAAAAAAAATGTCGAACTTAAAAAAAGTCACGACAATCATATTTTTTTTCGTTAAAAATCGTTTTAAAAAAATATGGACATATTTTCGAAAATAAACAATTCTGGTAGGGACGATAACTATAAATGAGTAGAAGAACATATGTAAATTTTAAGGCAATCGGTTGAATACTTTTCTTTTTAGGACCATGACAGTTTCAGAAAATGAGGATTCGAGAAAAATGCGTTTAGAAATGTCGCAGCTGCAGACTTGTCATGGCGCCTGGTATACAGTCGCTTACGACACACTATGAGCTGTAACTTATCAAATACTATGAATTTCGGTCTGAATTTTTCACAGCATGTTTCCAATAGAATTTACTGTCAAAATATAAAAAAAATCGATTTTTCGAAGTGATACATGAGAATACCCTCTTAAATTAAAAATCGGCTTATAATTAGCTAATATACTATTAGTATGCAAAAGTTAGAAAATCGGTTTTTTAAGTTAATTTCGAGATTTTGGGGGTGTTTGGAAAACAAGACTTACAAGAAAAATAACATCACTTCGCTGGTTTTTCGACTTCATTCCTTTTTCAACTGTGTAATTTATTTGTTACAAATCAAGCAAAATAAAATATGAAGACTTATTGTAACAAGCATCCGCGTGTGGTTGCACCAAATCTTCGACTAACTAAGTAGTATATTATATGTTTTATTCCATGACGCATTTTGTTGAATTAAATGTTAGGGGACCCTTGGTGAAATAATTAAGCGTAGCAAGAACCTCATGAATCTCCATGTTTGCGTTTTTGGTCAAATTGTTTTGACAATATAAAGTTTAAAAAAGGTTGTAATTGGATAAGGATTCAAATGTTTTTATGAACATCCTTAACAACGAATATGAGTAAAGGCTTGATTAGTATATAATCCTAATGACATTTGTCATTACAGTCGAAGATTTTGATAGATTTAAAAGTGAAATTTGAAAAATTAATAAAATTTGTATCGATGTGGAAATGTACATTGACAATGTTTAATTTAAAATATAATATAAGAAAAATATTATCCCTTATTCAAAAAAAAAAAATGGCAGGAAGCATCCCAGCATTTCTGCAAAGTAATTGAAAATAATTGACCAAATGGACAAGTTTTCTTAAAAATGATGTGGCTTATCACTAAATATGAATGTGGTTGGTCTAAACTTTGGTCTCAAATATATAAAAAACTCGACTGGTTGCCGTTTCCACATCAACTAAATATAAAATAATTCTGGATGATTTTAATATAATTTTCGTTGATCCGATTAAAATATATTAATAAAATGAATACATTTTGTTGTTTCAAGAATTTAAATTTCAAGCAAATAAGCTTAGAGAAATGCAATTATGAAAGGGGTACGTTCGAACAAAACCAAAAACAATCACACAATTTGTGAAAGTATAAAGGAAACAAATATGTATGTATGTGAATTAATTAATAGGCAAAGCCTTGTTGCATTATATCATTATTTAGAACATTTTGATATACTACATATTGCACTTCATGATTATCTCATTTAGTTTACCTTGTGGCAAATAATACACATGCGACAATATTACTATACTCAGTGCAACATTTTGCGAGACATTCCAGCCACAAGGAGGAATTGCAATGCAATATGAGCGTCAACTTAATTAGCAGTGCAATACAATAGAATTTGCAACCGCCGCAACAACGCTAACGTAGTGTAGTAGCATAAGAAGTTTAAGGTAGCAAACAGGAAGTAATTGCTGATGTTTGTCATGTCTCTCTTTCTCGACTAACCAATTAGAGGCATCAGTGAATAGCTTTAAAGTCAACTTCCGGTCGTATAGTCGGAATGCGTCTTAATTAAAAGCAGCAGAGTCGCTATTGCGTCAATTAGCTGGGTTGAAGTTGACACAATTTGAATTTTAATATCTATATAATACTATTTATCCCATATTGCTACAGAGTATAATAGTTTTGTACATCTAACGGTTATTTGTAATACCTGAAAGTAATGGAGATAAATATAGAGATATGTATATAAAAGTGATGCCGATGACCAGACGAGTTGAGTTCCAGAGACTTTCTGGCGGGACTTCCAATACATGAGCGTATTTTAGTTAGCAAAGAGCCTTTTGCATATTAAGTACCAACGCTCACTTGTATATGCGTACATTTGCATGGCCTTGCGCTGTCATCCCACGTCATTTCAAGTGTGCGCTTTATGCCAAAGTTTGTATTTGTTCTTCACCCGTTTTCCCACCCGGAAGTGCTTTAATGTGCAAAAAATAATTTCTCTCCCACAGTATATTTAACCCAAAAAAAATTGTTTGTGAAACTAAAAAGTGTGCAATGCTGATAGTTTTTGTAATTCACATTTATATGTACATATATATTGTATACATTAGGGTGGGAAAAACAAACTTTTTATTATTTTTCCTTAGATACCGTGAACGGGAATTTTGATAGTATAATTTTGTTTGGCACACACATATACTTAAAACAATATTTGATACATTGTGTATGAGCAATGCTTAAAAATTATGCGTGTGCATTTTGCAACATGTTGCTGTAGAGTATAATAGTTTTGTTCGTCTAACGGTTGTTTGTATATATAAAGGATCAGCATAAAGTGACGAGTTCAATTCTGGGTGACTGTATTCGTCCGTCTCTCCGTCCATCTGTGCAAGTTGTAACGTGAGCAAAAATTGAGATATCGTAATGAAACTTGATACACATGTTTCATAGCAATATACCTATTTTTGAGTTGATCCATGCTTCAGAGTATAATAGTTTTGTTCACCTTACGGTTGTATGTATCACCTAAAACTAATCGAGATAGATATAGGGTTATATATACATATGACAGGAATGACGAGACAAGTTCAAATCCGTGTGACTGTCTGTCTGTCTGTACGTCCGCCCGCCTGTTCGTTTATGAACTTGGTATCTAAATATGTTCCTTGGCAAAAAAGTAAAGACAAGTTTGTAGATGGACGTAATAGAACCATCGTCAGGCCCATAAAACGCCATTACAGGAAATCGTATAAAGTGCAATAACTTAGCCCTCAATTAAGATATAGAACAGCAATTTGGTACAGAAGATTGTAGTAGTATGGGTCATCTGTACGCTAAAGATTTTGAAAAAGTGAACGTGACCGCTGCCGCGAATGGGAGACATCCGTCTGAAACCAGCGCATACAGTGAAATATCTAGGGCTCATCCTGCTGTAGAGGACAAACAAAATAAATTATAAGTGACTTTCATAAAAACAATGAAGAAAAAAATCAAATTTATTGGCAGCATATTGCATAAGACCACAAATTTAATTACATACATATGTATGTACATATCTAATTTTTTGTAATCTAATATATAAAATTCTCGTGTCCCGGTGTACGTTATTGAACTCCTCTGAAACCGCTCGACCGATTTTCGTGAATCTTAGCGTGCATATCGGCTAGGGTGGAGAATCGGACAACATCTATTTTTCATCCTCCTTAATGTTAAGGGAAATTGAAAAATTACCAAAAAGTAACAATTTTCCATACACTTTTTTTTCAATTTTTGTTTGTTTTGTTTTTCAATATTTTTATTTGTCAATATTTGAATCATTCAATTTCGGTCGCATGCTTTTTTTATTCCGGCTATATACATATACATATACATATATAAGAAAGTTGCGTTAGTTACACCATTTATAACTCAAGAACGGCTGAATCGATTTAACTGAAAATTGGTGGAAAGGTAGCTTAGAACCAAGGCAAAGACATAGGATACATTTTATCTCTTTTTGTCAAAATTTAATTCAACTCATATATACAAAGATTATATTTCAAATCATCCTCCTTTCCTTGAATATATGCGCACAATTTTAAACAGATTCTTCCTCAAAACTAATACAATTGCTAATACAATTGCTAAGTGGAAAAGAACTGCAACCAAATGCGCAGTGAAATAGATTATAACTGGCTCAGTAATCCAGCCGATTTTTTCGTCTTTCCACGCCTGAAAACCGGTTCACCATGTGCAGTCCACTAGAATGACTGTCGATTGAACTCCAGTGAGAAATGATGGAGCTATGTTTCTATTGTCACACACCAACACAAAAATTCGGTTTTACTTCAAACACTTCTCAGAATCAGTTATTCGTTGTTCTGTTGGATTATGAACTTGCGAGGTAACCACTTTATACAGAGCTTTTTCCTCTTTAGAGCATCATTGTCCTCGGTTCCCCAAAAAGCAATGCTTTATTATTACACGAAATGCTTTATGATCCATTTTTTTGTAAACTAACACAAGTTGCTTCAGAAAAATGCTATATCTTATTAACGAATAGTTATAATGCAACTAATAGAAATCGTATAGATGGTAGTAGTAGTATTATCTATGTATCAGCCACAGCGAAGCGTGGACGGGTCCTCTAGTATAATATAATATAATCGATATTTTTTATACATTTGACTATAGGCATGCTAATCATTTCTGTGTTTAGTTTGTCAGAAATATTTATATTCGAAGGCATATATTAGTTGAAGTTAATGTTTGGTCGTTTCTTACCCTGATCAGGGCATATTAAGTTTCCTAGGAGGAAATGTCGTAGACTACTGTAAGCAGACTGATCGATCAAAATTAAGTACTTACGTATTTGTAGGGAAATCTTTGTTATCTGACGAGGTATCTTCACGACATGTTACTTGGATTATTGTGAAAGACAAAAACAAATTATTATTTAAAATTTCGAGATAGATATATTATTATTTAAAATTTGTTTAGGTAAATATATACTAGTGATTCAAAAAAAAAAATTTTTTTTCATTTGGTACTCGGAAAAATAGGTTCCTAGACACCTCTAAGAAAGCCTCTCCAAAAATCTATTATAAATATATATTATCATAAAAACCGTATATTTGAAAATTATCCTACAACTCTGCCATCCCCTTCAAAGTAGTCCCCTTGGGCAGCTATACTGCGATTCCAGCGCATTTTCCATTCTTCGCAACATTTCTGGAACGCTTCGACTGGGATGTCCGCGAGTACCCTCGTCACGGCCGCCTGGATGTCCGTAATCGACTCAAAATGGGTTCCTTTGACCACCGATTTTGTTTTAGGAAACAAAAAAAGTCATAGAGTGACATGTCGGGCGAATAAGGCGGCTGTTGCAACACAGCGATCCCTTCAGAGGCCAAATACTGGGACACGCTGAGGCGCGTTGTCGTGATGAAGGATCCAGTTACGAGCGATGTCTGGGCGCACCCTGTTGACTCGTTTTCACAATCTTCCGAGTACTTGGCAATAGTAATTCACAGTTTTCCCCGGTGGAACGAATTCTTTGTGGACGATTCCACGTTTATCAAAAAAGGAAATAATCATCGTTTTCACCTTCGAGTTGCTCATGCGAGTTTTTTCGGGCGGGGGCCGCGCGGAGACAACCATTGTAAAATTTGGCCATCGAAACACCTGGGCACGACTAAGAGCACTATCACCATGCACTCTTACAATTTTAGCGTACGTTTCCGAAGCTGTTTCGCCCAATCTGGCGCAAAATTTTATCGCGACGCGTTGCTCTTGATTTCGTTTTTCCATATTCGTGACGAGCACTACAAATACACGTCTACTCAACTTGACGCAGCAGGCGAACTAAACAAGCTAGAGCGATGGTACATATATCAATGCCGGAAAAAGAGAAAGGGAATTTCAACGTCACAGGTTTACAATAAAACCAGTCTCATTACTTAATTGTCAAACCTCGTATTGTCCAAGTTATAGTCTTCCAACATATCCGACTACTATAATATGTTCTAACCGACAGACAAAGCCAACGCTAATATCTCTGAAAAATTGTATCCATCAAACCAGTATGTATAAATTTTCACGATAGGACTCAACAAACATGCAAAAGTTTAAAATTCCCGTTATGTTTTGAACATATCACTATACGGGTAAAAATAGAGATAAAGATATTCATAAAATATATTTTTCCTGAGCTTTATTATACACTTCATGTACACTTATGTACATCTATTAATATGTATATGTAGGAATGTTATTTATGCTGTTTCCTGAATACCTAAATCTTAATCAAATAAGATTTTCTAGAAAAAAAAGTAATTTGTGTCTAAAGATTGGAAAATATTATAAAGCTTTTATACTATATGTATATATATTTACGAGCTCTTACAAATAGTGAGAGTATAAGTAATGAATTAATAATAGCATCATAAGCTTTCTAAATATTTTATTTTCAGTCACTATCGTGTTCGAAGGCAACATGTATGAGCAGTGTTATGGCGCTAGGGACGGCGCCAGTTGAAGCAAGAAAGTCTGATATAGTTATGGAACATGCTAAAGACTTTTTGGATCAATACTTTACATCAATAAAAAGGTAGGTGATCAAGATTTTAAACTTTAAAATTAAAATTAAAAAAAAAAATATTAAAAATCTGAGTACAGTTCATCCTACAATGTAGGAGAGGTAAAAAGTTTTTTGAGATTTAGGTGATTTGGACAAAGTTATGCCCTTAGGGTTAGATGATAGAGTTTAAAAGTGAGTGAGGTCCGACTACATCCAATTTTAATTCTTATATAAGGCCGTTTTATATGAAATAGATAATTTGAAAATCGGGTTATATCGTGTATAGCCGGCCCCTATTTAATGGTTATGAAGACATCTTTGCTTTCAGTTGAAATCACACCGTATTTATTATTAAACTCAAATATGTAAGGGTCAATGAGTAGCTCTTGAGAATACTCTAGTTTTGTGCCAAAAATTAAAGACATTTTTTCTCATTTTTTCATAGGCCTAGGTCACAATATAAAGATTGTCGATCATCCAGTTGGTTTCATATGTATCGGTAACTGGGTTTGTTATCTCATTGAAGTTTGGTAGATATTTTTTTTAATAAAATGTGAGTATAGTTTAATGACAAAAAACATATTTCAGGCCTTCATGCATTATACTATTATACATACTTGAATAAATAAAATAAAGAGAAATAGTTTTGATTTTATATTATTTACTTTCCTTTGTTTAAACCTTTATTTACATTACAAAAATTGAAAAATATTATCAAAATAGCAAAAATCTTTATAATGTCAGTTTGGTTTTAAAAAAATAAGAGAAAACTGAGAGAAAAATATCGAAAACATAATTATAATAATACTTCAATTAATTAGCGTTGGTTTTTTTTATAATTTTCCAGTTGACATTCTCGTTTTAAGGCCATTTCGTAGACTGAAATTTTATTCATCTCTACGCCTACTCATGGCTGAAAAAAAACAATTTTTATTGCTAATAAACTTATTGATAACAAGTAAGGAAGGGCTAAGTTCGGGTGTCATCGAACATTTTATACTCTCGCATGATAAAGTGGCAATCGAGATACCATTATTAGCAACTTTATTGCGAGAATATAAAAATGATGCCCTCTGAATTACATGAAAATATCTGAGAGATTTACCGATATTTTCGGTGAAAAATTAGGTTAGGTTAGGTTAGGTTAGGCACTGAATTCTTCGTGTTCGATATCAGGGACCTTGAAAAGTTATAGTCCGATCACGACAATTTTTCCACAAGGGATACCTCAGCTCAAATACCGTATTTGTGTAAAGTTTTATTCCGCTATCATCATTGGTTCCTAATGTACTATATATTATACAGAGAAGGCATCAGATGGAATTCAAAATAGCGTTATATTGGAAGAAGTCGTGGTTGTGAACCGATTTCACCATATTTCGTACATGTTATCAGGGTGTTAAGAAAATATTATATACCGAGTTTCATTGAAATCGGTTGAGTAGTTCCTGAGATATGGTTTTTGGTTCATAAGTGGGCGACGCCACGCCCATTTTCAATTTTTAAAAAAAGCCTGGGTGCAGCTTCCTTCTGCCACTTCTTCCGTAAAATTTAGTGTTTCTGACGTTTTTTGTTAGTCGGTTAAAGCACTTTTAGTGATTTTCAACATAACCTTTGTATGGGAGGTGGGCGTGGTTATTATCCGCTTTCCTCCATTTTTGAACTGTATATGGAAATGCCTGAAGAAAACGACTCTGTAGAGTTTGGTTGACATAACTATAGTAGTTTCCGGGATATGTACAAAAAACTTAGTTGGGGGCGGGGCCATGCCCACTTTTCCAAAAAAATTACGTCCAAATATGCCCCTCCGTAATGCGATCCTTTGTACCAAATTTCACTTCAATATCTTTATTTATGGCTTAGTTATGACACTTTATATGTTTTCGGTTTTTGCCATTTTGTGGTCGTGGCAGTTGGCCGATTTTGCCCATATTCGAACTTAACCTTCTTCTGAAATACGTGTACCAAGTTTCATCATGATATCTCAATATTTACTCAAGTTACAGCTTGCACGGACGGACGGACGGACAGACGGACAGACGGACAGACGGACGGACAGACAGACATCCGGATTTCAACTCTACTCGTCACGCTGATCACTTTGGTATATATAACCCTATATCTGACTCTTTTAGTTTTAGGACTTACAAACAACCGTTATGTGAACAAAACTATAATACTCTCCTTAGCAACTTTGTTGCGAGAGTATAAAAATATAACATGTACAAAAATCTTAAAAGCAAGAGCGCTTTGAATACTTTAATGAATAAATTCATAATCTTGCCATTTGAATACGTTAAAATTTGCCTCGGATATGGTCAGCAACATTTTTTATTAAAAATAGTTGTTAAAGAAAACAAGTAAGAAAGGGCTAAGTTCGGGTGCAAACGAACATTTTATACTCTTGCAACTTACAAGAACCAAAGCCAGGGAAATACCTTAAGATGTAAAATGCCATATACGCATACTCTATTTAACTCTTACACTGACCGACAAATTCGGCATAAGATTTGTTAGGAAACGAAAATTATTACCATATACGTATATAGAAGTTGCGGTAGTATCGATCCGATTTTATGAATTAATTATTATTATGCCACAAACTAAAAAAATTTTGCCTGGTTTTCATTAAAATACCTCACATACAATCAGCAATCATATGGAGGAAATTCAGCCGATTGTTCGAACATTTTTTTGTCCAATTTTATATATGTACATATGTACTTAAGGCATAAAGATGCACTGTTATGAGCTAAACATGCTCTGTAGTTTTCGAAAATCTTTATATTAGGTGTATTAGGGCTCAGGGAAGTATTGCCCCGACTCAACCCATTTTTAAAACCATTGTCAGGAAAGGATTCTGTCTAAATTTCCATTGCATATCTCCCACATATTCTATATCGAGGGGCTTGAACAGTTTTGGTTGGATGTGGAGTTATTGATTTGACGCACCTCGATATGGATTGTTAAATGTGTATATACCTAAATATAAGGTTGTGGAATTTTTCCAAATGCACTGCCTTAATGGCTTTATGAAAACTCCAATAACATGAAGAAGGTTAATTGGCTTAAATACTTGTATGTGAAGTACGCACATTAAATTTATTAGAGGGCGGGGCGACACCCACTATTTCAAAAATATTTGCCCACAGGTGCCCTTGGCGATTTTTGGGTGTGGCAGTGGTCCGATTATGCCCACCTACGAATTCGTAGAACCCAGATACGAAGTTTTATCATGATATCTCAATTTTTACTCAAGTTACAGCTTGCATTTCCCGGATTTAAACTTTTCTCGTCATTCCCATAATTTATACATATGTATATACATAACCCTATATGTGTCTCGTTTAGATACTACCGTTAGGTGAAAAAAACTATTTAAAACTTGGTTTTAAAGGCAAAAAAATTATATGTTTGTGTTTTTTTTTTTGCGTCGACATCAGTACTATAATTTTTATTAAATTTAATGACATATTATTGTGCAACTTTTGAAGTATATTAGGAAAAATTTCCAAAGAAAACTATTAATAAATAAGCCTGTGACGGTGAATCTCCAGAAGCGCCTTGAAAAAAACTCGTTATATATAACTCGTTACCGAATCATCTGAAACAAAAAAATTGATATGACTTTTAAAGTTGATGTATTTCTTAAGTTAAAAAAATTGTTTTTTCTATTTTTG
This sequence comes from Bactrocera tryoni, assembly GCF_016617805.1. Classification (NCBI taxonomy): domain Eukaryota; kingdom Metazoa; phylum Arthropoda; class Insecta; order Diptera; family Tephritidae; genus Bactrocera; species Bactrocera tryoni. Next base: position 46,241 of record NW_024396615.1, read on the forward strand.
CAGCACTTGGAAGTAAAAAGCGCGATTTTAGCTCAAAAAATCGCGGTTAATTTGTTAATAAAAAGTAGAAAAAAATGGAAAAAAACCCCATCTGTGAAACAGTAATGTTCAAACTTTCAAAAAGGATTGGTTCAGTAGATTTTGAGTTCTAATGTTCTCGAACATCAAAAATAACATTTTCGGGAAAATCGCTTTGAAGTTTTTTATAAATAATTATTTTTATACATTATAAGTCAGGTATCACGGCCGGTCGTTTACAACGCTGTAACTCCGTTAGTTGGACCTAACCCCAGAAACCCTCCCCCCCTTATACGAAATATGCTTGCAGCTTTTAAATTATTTTAAGCATGATGATTCTATTAATCATAAAATTGTTCTCCATTCAACCTTTTTAGAGCTTCAAGCGTCGCTCACGATACTCGTTGGAAACAAGTGCGTCAAAATATCGAATCTAGTGGTTCTTATCAACTTACAGAAACCGAATTGATTTATGGTGCAAAATTGGCTTGGCGGAATTCATCGCGTTGCATTGGACGCATACAATGGTCCAAATTACAGGTGACATATTATATTAGGAAGTCGAAAAAGTATTTTTGTATTTCTAATAAAATTTTTACTTATTTTTTTTATATTTATAATAATAAGTAAATAAACAAATATGTATCATTTTGGTCGACCACTTTTTGCTTTCATCAGTGTAAATGAAAGTGTAGAAATTTCCAGAACGGTAGCAAGCGAACCATAGTTGTGCTGCACGAACTGATACAGCATCGTCTGCAACCCTTTTTATACAAAAATTTCGAAATATAGCGAAATTCTCCATTATTTTCACTCACTTTTGCTTCAGCTTCCCCGGATTTTATTTTTTGGTTGAATGAAGCTTAAAATCTCACCTTTCCAACACTATATGGCATGACACAATGTGACTCATAGCACTGGAGATATACGACTGCAACGACATCTATTGACAAAATACGAAAAGACTACCCAATATATTACGTTATAGCTATTAAATAAATATGAATATACCATATAACATCATTAAGGATTTACGAATGTGTTTATGTTAGTTTAAATTTTTTTTGATACGAATTGAGGGCTACTGGGATTAGTCAAAGTCAGCAATGGATCTGAAAGATTAATATCAATAAGCTGATATTTCAATAACAAAAGCTGGAGGATGGAGCCATGTATAGAAGTGCAGAATAGAGTCAGTTCACTCAAGTGAGGAAACTTCTCTGATCGCCATTCACTTGGGAGTGGCCAGAAACAATTATTTTACATATGGCTCAAGCAGCTCACGACTTCCGGTCGAGAAGGACGATGTGTCCAAAGATGCCTTCTATGAGCGCTTCGAGCGCACGTATGAGAGCTGGGCAAAGAAGGTATCTTTGGCTCTACGGTCGGTAAATTCAGTCTCCACGACGAAACATCCCCTAAATGGATCGAGGCTGATCGACTTCTAGTTTCCAACATAAAAAAATTCATCAAGCCACCGGTCTGTCTCCGGATCGAAAAACCACCAACTAGATCGATCATGTTGTGATAGACGGAAGACTCGTCTCCAGTGTTTTAGATGTGCGTGCGCTCCGAAGTCCTAACATCGACTTTACTTTCTTGCAGCCAAGATTCGCACCCGCCTCTGTGCAGCAAAAAACGCACGTCAACAAACACAAGGAAAGTTCAACGTCGAGAATCACAACAGACAGCAGAACGATTTTCTACTCGGCTTGCACTCCTGCTCTCTGAGAGCACTCGTCAACAACTCCGTATAAGGGAACTGTTGGACGGCATTTACTTACAACTGCAACCGAAATTTTTTTCGGAAAATGCAAAAGAACATCTGGTATGACGAGAAGTGCCGTGTCGCAGCGGAGAGAAAACAGACTGCCTATCTCGCAACGTTACGATCGACCACAACTCGTACGGGATGGGATAGATACCGAGAGGAAAGAGGCCGAAATGACAAGCTGGCCGATAGGGGTAATGCTCGAAAATTCTACGAAAAGATGCGGCGACTAACATAAGGTTTCAAGACCGGAGCATACACTTGTAGAACCCCCAAAGGTGATCTAGTGATCGATGCCCTAAGTATACTAAAATTATGGAGGGATGACTTCTCCAGCCTACTGAATGGCAGTGAAATTACAACACCAGGAGAAGGCGAACCCGATTCCCCAATCTATGACGATGAACCAGACGGTCCATTGCTTGACTATGAGGAAGTTCGAATCGCAATTAGGTGTCTGAAGAACAACAAAGCGGTGGGACCGATGGATTGTCAGCCGAGCTATGCAACCACGGCGACAAAGAACTGACAAGGAGTATGCATCAGCTTCTTTGTAAAATATGGTCGGACGAAAGCATGCCCAACGAAGAGAATCTAAGTGTACTCTGCCCAATCTACAAAAAGGGTGACCTCACAATCTGCGCCAACTACCGTGGGATAAGCCGCCTCAATATCGCGTATAAGGTTCTATCTATCAACAAACTGATTGGACCTTATCAGTGTGGCTTTAGACCTGGAAAATCAACAACCGACCAGATATTCACCATGCGCCAAATCTTGGAAAAGACCCGTGAAAGGAGAATCGACACACACCACCTCTTCGTCGATTTCAAAGCTGCTTTCGACAGCACGAAAAGGAGCTGCCTTTATGCCGCGATGTCTGAATTTGGTATCCCCGCAAAACTAATACGGCTGTGTAAACTGACGTTGCATTACCAGTACAGTTTTACTGATTACTGGAAAAATTAGCAGTAAAAATATTTTTTTTACTGGTTACTGAAAATAATTTGCAGTAAAAATATTTTTTACAGCTTACTGAAAGAAATTGCAGTAAAAATACTGATAATATCATTTGATTTGCAAAACCAGCAAAATATTTACTCTTTACTGAAAATAGTTACTGGTAGTTAAAAATCAAAAGCCAACCACTAGGTCAATGAAGAATTAAAGAAAATTCGAATATTTTTGTTTTCATTGAAACATTTATTTCAACTTGTTATCCGCCATTAGCTTTTCTTAAAACAAGCATTTCGAAATTTGCATAGCTGAGTTTTTGCCTTCTAGACCGGTTAACAATACCAGCGAAAGAAAACAACCGTTCTACAGGTGCAGATGACGGTAATGGGGTACTATATTTTAGAAAATCGTCTTTAATAGCCTGATGTTTATTAAAACAACTTGTTGTGGCGTCTCGTTCCACCAGGTATAAAAGCGTTTCCTGAAGATAATTGCCTGAGTCAGTGGAACCACTCTGTTTGCTTATATCTATTTAAGTGAATATAAGTATGCATAAATCAAATATTTAATTGAAAGTCAAATGCAAAAATTTTACCATTACTTTCTTCCCCGAAATCAAGGAAGGTTTTTTGAGAAGTTTGAGGCGGAACACGTGTTGCGTCATCTGCTATCTTTCCATACTTCACCGCATAAGTGTTGAACATTTTTTTTACTTCTTCTTCTGTTTGCGTCGTTGCTGCTTCTAAAAGGGCTTTTAAAAATCTTTTAAGCAAAGCTATTTGCATTTTTTCGCTTATTTCGGATAAATACTTAAAGCTTGCAGGCTCCAAACGACGTAGTTTTATTCTCAAAGTCACTATAGTGGGGATAAAGTAACCAAAATACATGGTCTTTTCGCCCTGAAGGAAGTCGATCGCTTCTGCAATAGGCCTCATAAGCTTTGCGTACTCCTCTAAGTACTCAACTTCTTCCCTGAGAATGGTAGGAATTTTTAAACGGTAACGCAATTCTGCTAAA
>NW_024396616.1:0-24191 GCF_016617805.1 Bactrocera tryoni
TGTACGTTAAGTTAAGTTATATTATATCAAGTTCTTCTTCTTCTTTACTGGCATAGACACCTTTTACGCGATTATAGCCGAGTTAACAACACGCCAGTCGTTTGTTCTTTTCGCCACGTGGCGTCAATTTGATATTCCAAGCGAAGCCAGGTCCTTCTCCACTTGGTCCTTCCAACGGAGTGGAGGTCTTCTACTTCTTCTGCTTCCCCCGGCAGATACTGCGTCGAATACTTTCAGAGCTGGAGTGTTTTCGTCCATTCGGACAACATGACGTAGTCAGCGTAGCCGCTGTCTTTTAATTCGCTGAACTATGTCAATGTCGTCGTATATCTCGTACAGCTCACCGTTCCATCGAATGCGATATTCGCCGTGGCCAATGCGCGAAGGACCATAAATCTTTCGCAGAATATTTCTCTCGGAAACTCGTAACGTCGACTCATCGGTTGTTGTCATCGTCCTGGCCTCTGCACCATATAGCAGGACGGGAATTTTGAGTGACTTATAGAGCTTGGGTTTTGTTCGTCGAGAGAGGACTTTGCTTCTCAATTGCCCACTCAGTCCGAAATAGCACCTGTTGGCAAGAATTATCCTGCGTTGGATTTTCAGGCTGACATTGTTGGTGGTGTTTACACTGGTTCCCAAATAAACGAAACTATCTGCAACTTCAAAGTTATGACTGTCAACAGTGACGTGAGAGCCAAGTCGCGAGTGCGACGACTGTTTGTTTGATGAGGAGGATGGAGTCATGAGTAGAAGTTCACGCAAGTGAGGAAAGTTCTCTGATCGCCATTCACTTGGGAGTGGCCAGAAAATTATTTAAAGCTTAGTTGAATTGAAATAAACTTATTTTTCTTTAAATTATATCAGTTTTGATCAAACCACGTTAAAATTAAGTTACGTTATGTTAAATTAATTAAAGTTTTATTAACTTAAGGATGACAGAACAATAAGAAAAGGTATGTTCTACTAGGCTGAACGAAGCCTGAGTAAGTCAGTTTAGTTAGTACAAAGTTTCCTTAGTTTGTTTGAGCAAGTTACGTTAAGTTCGGCTAAGTCAGGTTAGACCGATTAGGTTGGATTTCATTAATTACGATAATATCTATTTAAAAAAGATCTGTTTCGAAGGGCAAAAGTTTAGTAAGTTAAGTATAGTTAAGTTCACTATGTTTTGTTAAGCTTGGTAAAATTGAATAAATCAGTTTATTTTTTATTAAATGGTTGATTTTGAACATATCAAGTTCAGTTAACAGTACTTAGCTCAGAATTTAAAAGGTTATGCTATGTTAATTGAACTTAAGTTATTCTAACATTAACAAATTTCATCTAAACTAATAAAAGACTAGCCGGAAGTCACTCGAAGCTAAATCAGGCAAATACGGTGGTTGCGGCACGATCTTGGTGGAAAATTTGGCAAAAAACTTACGAAGAATCGATACGGTAGAAAATCGTATTGTTTCACAGCCGTTAACGTGACACTGTTTTTCGAAAAAATTTGCTGCTTTGGGAACTAAGCGTGCTTTTACTTTTCTTAGGCTCAAATGATCTTTCAAAAAGTTATTCAAATTATTAAAATTTTGCAAAAAGTTTTAATGACTTTAAGGTAGTAATGCCATTACTGCTTCGATATAAACTCGAAAGTGGAGTTCTCCTGAATGAAACTCAAGAATTTTTTAATTAAAATAATTTTTTAGTTAATACAATTTTTTAATTAAAATACACTCAAGAACCTCTACATACACAACTTCTCTAACATAAATATATCACAGCAAAAATGAGCTGTCATTTTTAAACAACTTTCAATCTACGCTAATGAGACCAATTAATTTTTTAGTTCAAACTAAGTGCACATTCAATTTCCCAACGCAAAAAAGGGAACTAAATTTAAATAAGAGTTGTGCATGTTTGAGTTTTAATTTCACTTTGTCACCATGGCACTGCAAATATATTCAATAGTGACGGTAATTTATTATTTTTTAATTAATAGCGCTAGTTATGCGAGTGCTCCCAATAGAAATTAACTCAAATGGCATATGCATATGAATATGTACGTGTAAATGTTTGCATGCATGTATATTTTCGTGTTTGTGTTTATGCACACACACTCCCACTTTTGCAAATTGATCGCCTGCGTCGCTCGGTGCGGAAGCGGTAAATCACAAAATTTCTGCAATTATTTATCTAAGCTACATTTAAATTGCAGCAACACTACATTGCCATTAAATAAGTTTTTTAATTGCATGTGTGGCAACTATACTACATATAATGTGTCCGTTAAACAGACACTAGCAAAGCAATAAAACAAATTTATGTTTATCAAATTGTGTGAGCTGTGCAATAAAATGAAATATTTGCGCTTTTAATTTATGTATGTGCCATATATGTAGATATATATTTCAGTTTCATATATGGATTTTTAAGTATACATGTATGCATATATTTATAGGCGATCTAGCTACTGCGTTGGAAAATAGCATGAAAAAAATGTTTAAAATTTAAAAATGATGAACCCGTTCCTAAAACAAATTATTAAATTAACTTTGAAATGTTGAACCAGAAATTCTGAAGTAAAAAAATATATTAAGTAAAGTTATGCATGTCACGTTAAGTCAAACAAAATTAAGAAAAATGAAGTTAAACAAAACATTTTTAAGCCTTATCGAGACCCTCGGGTCTGGCCAGGCATATTTTGTTTTTAAATGTTATTTAAATATATTTAGAGTGTAGCAAACGACTTGCGCTTTCAGGTAGCTTCCTAGAATTTTATTGTCCATAGAATTCAGAAAAAAATTCAAGGATATCGTATCGAAAAGGACGAAGAAAGTATATTATAATATTACACCTTAGTGCACCAATGGTGCTGGGCTGGACCCCATATATTTTGTATGAAAATATATGAACTTTGGTATGTTTCTCTCACTTCGCACGGTTGATTTATCTGTTTTCATGTTCCTTACATGTCCAAATTGGTTTGTATGTTTATCTAGGTCAAATACTTTAGCCGCTTCTTCTTCTTAATTGGCGTAGAAACCGCTTAAGCGATTGTAGCCGAGTTAACAACAGCGCGCCAGTCGTTTCTTCTTTTCGCTACGTGGCGCCAATTGGATATTCCAAGCGAAGCCAGGTCCTTCTCCACTTGGTCCTTCCAACAGAGTGAAGGTCTTCTTCTTCTTCTGCTTCCCCCGGCGGGTACTGCGTCGAATACTTTCAGAGCTGGAGTGTTTTCGACCATCCGGACAACATGACCTAGCCAGCGTAGCCGCTGTCTTTTAATTCGCTGAACTATGTCGATGTCGTCGTATATCTCGTACAGCTCATCGTTCCATCGAATGCGGTATTCGCCGTGGCCAATGCGCAAAGGACCATAAATATTTCGCAGAACTTTTCTCTCGAAAACTCGCAGCGTCGACTCATCCGTTGTTGACATCGTCCAAGACTCTGCACCATACAGCAGGACGGGAATTATGAGTGACTTATAGAGTTTGGTTTTTGTTTGTCGAGAGAGGACTTTGCTTCTCAATTGCCTACTCAGTCCGAAGTAGCACCTGTTGGCAAAAGAGTTATCCTGGGCGTTGGATTTCAAGGCTGACATTGTTGGTGGTGTTTACGCTGGTTCCAAGATAGACGAAATTATCTACGACTTCAGTAAAGTTATGACTGTCAACAGTGACGTGAGAGCCAAGTCGCGAGTGCGACGACTGTTTGTTTGATGACAGGAGATATTTCGTTTTGCCCTCGTTCACCGCCAGACCCATTTTCTGTGCTTCCTTGTGCTAACGGCGCGGGTGTTGAGGCCGATAATATCAATATCACTTTAGCCGCTAGAGCGTTTTAAAGGTTAAGAAAAATGTAATTTTTCTCAAAATGTTACATTTTTTGTGAACGCTATTGCCACGCCAAGCGTGAACAAGGCAGTCAATTTGATTTCAACCAAATCGAGAGGTAAGAAATTTCAAAAATTTATCTATATTGTACATATATGAGCGTAAATACAACGCGTATTTCCATACAAATGTATGTAAACTAGCCTAGGCCTAGCCAGGCACCATTGGTCTCGACTAAGTGCATCAGACCGTTGGTCTCGACCAGGGTTAAAATGTACTGAAAATTGTTCTGAATTAAAATAAAATCGAAGTTCTTCACGATAAGTCAGAGAAAGTTAAGTAAAGTTAAATTAAATTGAATTGTTGGTAAGGTTATGTTAAGCTAATTTAAGATTAGTTAAGTGGTTAAGTTAAGTTAAGTTAAGTTAAGTTTAGTTAAGCTAAGTTATGTTATGTTAAGTTAAGATAAGCGAAATTAATTTAAATTATTTGAAGATTAGTTAGATTAGTTAAATAATTTTCAATACGTTTTACAAGTTTTACTGAAGCAAACAAAAATTTACATAATGGTAAGATAAATTATGTTAAGTCATGTTATGTTAGGTTAGTTAAATAATTTTCAATATTTTTGACCAGCTTTTCTGAAGTATAAAAAAAATTGTGCATAAAGTTAAGTTTAGTTAACTTAATTAAAGTGACGTAAAGTTCAGTTAAGTAACGTAAAATTTGCAACAAGTAATTCGTTCGTAACAAACAAAAAATTAGGTTAAGTTAAGTTATGCCAGGATAGGTCAGACAAAGTTAAGCTAAATTAAATTATTTTGAACATGACAAAAGAATATTTCTGAAGTAAACAATGTGAGTTAAGTTATTTAGAAGTTTAGTTATAATAGTTTGAAGCGAGCGGAGGACTATAATGTAGATAATTTTCCATAAATACAGAACTCGGCCTTATGTTACAAGACCGGTTAAAAGGTATTTGAAAAATATAGCCTGTGAAGTTTTGCTTAACCCTCCTTAAAGCCCAGACTTTGTGCCTTCTGATTACAATTTGATACCTTCCATGAAAATTGCCATCACCGAAATACGGGTTAAATCGGCATAGGGTATCATAATTTGGCTTTGTTCATTTTTGCCGGAAAAGTCGGCGCAGTTCTTTGAATAGAATAAGTTTAGGAAAAAATCCGCACTTACAGACAAAATAATTTAGAAGTAGTCATACTGAACCAAGCTATATTAATTACTGAAGTCCAGTTAGCAACGTCTTGGTGGGAACAACTAACTAAAAGTAAGATAGTTGTTAAAATGAAAAATATGTTCGTAAAAAGCTGTACTTAGGAAAAGCAAGCCATTTAGAAAATATTTTCATTTATATGAACTAGTCTGCTACTAGTTACTATGCAACTAAACAATTTTTCACTTTTATTGTCTCAACTATGCTTAAAGGAATTTTTTTTTTATATCAGATTTCTTTTATGGTGTATTTGAATATGCCCACAACTACTTCGCAACAAGTTGTTTTGAGAGAGATAGTTAACTTCAAAATATTGTGCACAATATTCATAGTTTTATAAATTAATTGTTATTCCGAAAACATATTTATTAAAGAAAAACTAGCTTATGTCCCCACATGATCGTTATTAACTAGTTTGGTACTAGTTTATTTAAACTCAAATATTTTTTGAAATTTTTAATAAAGAGTTGTATTCAGTAAGAAGTATTGCCAAACTAGTTAATAACAGTCAAGTGAGGATAACGCTAAGTTTTGTAGTTTTCGTAGATTGCAAGAATTGTCTCCCTGACAACTTTTATGGTAACTCAACTGAGTAGAATTATGCATATATCTTAAATCATTCAGTTTGCTTAACTTGGCATAACCGAAAGCTTAGAAATTCTTAATTTCTGTAGCTCAAATGACGGTTAAAAATAAAGGCTATGGTACTGGACACAACCATTAGATTTATCAGTTCCTAACTTATGTAGAACATACTGTTTTCTAACTAGTTTATCAGATTTTTTAACCAGTTCATTTAACGATTTCCAATTACAAGGAGAGCTTCATTAGAAAACTTAAACAGCTTAACCATTTAAGTCATCAATCGTCTTGTGAGCTGAAAATATATTTTACTTACATAAACTGGGCCCAAAAGGCCATGCAGCTAAAAAATAATTTGCATAAGTACCAACCTTCCAACAATCCAATAAGTTAACTACCAGATCCTATTAAAGATGCCATAGGTGTTTTGAAAAAATCCAGTTCAAATATGTCCAGCACAGTTTTTACGATCAAAATTCATACTAAATATATAATATAATATATACTCATACATGCATAACAGACATCTAGAGGAAATATATATGATATATTCTCATCCGCTCAGATATTATTTATGTGCAACTCGCATGCCGTTTTCGCTTTTGCATTATAAATTTGGCGCGTATTTTCTGGTAAATAATGAAATAGGCCAGCGCTTTCAATTTCAACCGCAAACTCAAATGAAACTGCAACTACAAAACGGTAATAAAAATAACCACAACTATTAAACATTAATATGGCGCATTACACGCACACACATACACATCCACAAATTGTAGTATTTGTATTTGTTTTCTATATATACATTGTGTTTGAAATATTGGCAATGAGCTCACACACTCTCACAGTTGCAGCTGCTACACTATTTCGACATGCATACACACATACGTAAGCACGCAAACACATTCCAGTCAACTTGCTAAATAATTATACAAATACCAATATTATGGCATAATCAAAAGCAAAATTAGCAAATTGTTTAGCGACGCGCATTAAAATGCATTTTTGCTGGTAAATAACATTTGTAAAGCATGCTTTTAGGCGTACACAGTTGATATGCACTGCTGGGTGCTACTGCGCGTATAAATTAATGAAAGTGAAAAAAGAAGAAGAATTGTCTATTACAATGCATTAAAAGTGCATAATGTATGCAGGATTTTTGTAGGCAATTATTTGCGTGTTCGGTTGAAATTTAGAACAAGTTTTTTTTGAAAAATTTTATCAAATATTTGTTTTTGGTGAGTATTTGAAGCTCAGATGACTGCCAGTGGCATTTGGCATAGAATTCACAGCAAAATAATCATTAGTGTTTAGTGTACGCTTGAAGTACATAAAGCGACTTTTACGATGAGTAAATTAAGAAAATTAGAAAAGAAGTTTCATTAAATTTTTCGTGACAAATCTAATTTCTGTCGCTAATATGTTCAGAATGTTGCAATAGGTCTTCGGAGATAATTGTTTGTAGCGAGCAGGAGTTTTTAGTTGATTTTGATGAAAGAGGGTCGAGAAAGCAATAATGACGAACCACGTCCAGGACGGTCACCAACATCAACTGATGTTCAACACGCCAATAAAATAGTGGAGTTGGGGCTTGAGAATAGGCGATTAATAGTCAGAGATCTTACTGGCATCATTGGTACATCGGAAGAATCAGTGACAACCATTTTGAAAAATTATTTTGGCCTAAGAAAAGTGAAAGCACGACTGGTTCCGAAACCACTCAATTTTTTTTCGAAAAAACCGCTTGGCGTTAGCTTTTGTAAAACAATGCTTTGCGACTATTAGAATGTCATGAAACGAATTATTACTGACGTTGAGTCTTGGATCTATGCTTATGATCTGGAAATAAATAATTAATCGGCCGAATATCGTATCAAAGATGAGCAGAGGCTAGGAAAACCACGTCACGGTCCAAAATCAAGATTATGTTGATATTTTTTTTTCACTAACGAGCTGAGGTCCACAATAAAGGCTATTACGGAAACTGACCTCAACAACTGTTTTGAGGATTGGAAAAAACGTTAGATCAAGAGTATTTTGGGCAAGGGGAAATAATTTGAAGGAGCGACATAGATTTTGCAGAATAAATTAAAAATTTTGGAATAATAGAACTATCAACAAAGCCCTACTCTATTATTAATACTGATAATTTATCAAGATTTTTCTATTCTGTGTTTCAACAAAAAATAACTTTTCTTGATACAGCTTTGATATGTCATATAAACATCTGTTTTACTCTTTTTATATAGTTTGGAAAATATGTTTGTTGGAATTAAAGACATGTTTATTTTATTGCTAAAAAAGGAAAATTGTTAAAAAAGAATAGCATGCATTATTATATAAATTTACGAAATGCTTGTGATCAATTTTCCTGGAGTGATAATAGTTTAAGCATAATTTTCGTATGACGCGTGAAATTTGCAGTCGCTTCATTGATGAACTGGCTCCACTTGACAACAAGAACACCTCATTGCTTTAAGCTTTAAGAATTCTGAGAATGCTGGTAGTTTCGAGTATTTTTTTTTTGGGCACGGCTCATACGAAAAAAGTGTCTTAACAAAAAACAATCAAAACTTTGATTTTTGTTGACATTAGTTTGCTCATCACGTGTAAGGAAAAATCATGAATCAGCAAAATACTCAGTACTCCTTTTTCTTATTTCATAAAAGATTATATATTAAAATATTTAATTATATCCTGAACAAGGTATATTTAGTTTGCCACGGAGTTTGGCGAAGCCAGAAGGAAACGTTGCCTTTAATATATATATATATATATATTGGCAGTATGACAAACTGATTTAGTCATGTTCGTCTTTCTGTCCGCCTTTATGTCGGTCTGTCATTCTGTATTACAACCGGGATTCGGACAAAAAGTACGGGAAAGGTTGTAGATGGGTCTCGATCCCTACCAAGGTGGTTGGCGTATCCATTCCACAATTGATTCTGAAAAATTACTGACATTTTTTGGGTGCTGATGACAGCATAGATTTGATATGCTGTGCTTTTGAGCGCCGTGGGTTGAGGTTGTCTTCAACAGGTGCCCACGTTTAACACAATGAATATTGTCTGTCTGTATGTACGTCAATACAGTGAGGGTAACTCAGTTTTTGAGATATTAATCTGAAATTTTGCACATCTCCTTTTCTCACCAAGAGGCTTTTTAAATGGAGAGTTGCTGAAAGCGAACCACCAAAGAATCTTGGCGCCATACAAGCTGAAGGAACTCACTAAGAAACTTCTTAATTGATGGTTTGCCGATATTGGGTCACTAGACTCTACAGCTGCTATACAAGCAGAATGATCGGAGTCAAGTGCTTGTATGATAGCAGAGTATATTCACATCAGTAATGTCAATATAATAATATAAGGTTACAATATAAAAGTTTTAACTTTTTTTCATTTTTGTTAAAATATCTGCTTTAAAAATATGTCATTCTAACCATTACAACAGTAATGCATTTAATTCTCCGCGAACGAATTAGGCTAATTAGCGCACAATTAGTTGCACTTTAATTGCATTCCATATTAAACCGTCAGCCAATCAAAAAGTGGCAAACTGGCAAACGACTAGTCAATAAATCAAACTAACAAACTGGCAACAAGTCCCTGAAGCGCAACGACACTTCTTACACATATATGTTGGTGGGTTCGCATTGACTATGTGTGCTCAATGCCCTATATCCCCATAGATTTAGTAGTTAGTGCAATGTGAATACCATAATTTTGCTATGCTGCGGCATCGGCGTCGCGCCCGGCGCTGCAATATTGATTGCACTCATTAATATTCGCCAATGAAACGCCTTAATTAGCTTAGCATGACACTTAGATTTCTTGCTTATCTTTTGTAATTGGTTTATAAATAATTAGAAAAGCATACATGCAGGCGCGCAAAAGCATTCAATCACGCACAAATACACACGCGCCGCAGCGAGAGCGCAAAATGTGTCTCTGTATGGACTTGTGTGTCTGTTTGTCAGCGTTGCGCATAATTTGCTTATGTAATCGTGACAAAAACAAACGTGCTGTGCATAAATTAGCAGTGCACGGCACACACACAAGCACACAAATATAGATGGAATCTAAACAAACTAATATTGCAACAGAATTGGATTGTGTGCGAAATCGCAATGCGGAAAATGCGTCTGAACTAAATTTAATGAAATTTGCTGGGTGGTGGTGGTGCGTCAGTATGAGCACTGAGACGGGTGTTTGTGTGCTCGTTGTGGGGTTAAGCGAACGCATTATTATTGGGTTAAGTGTTCCAGCGCCCACTTAAAGCGCCAGTTTGACGTCCTCATTGAGAGGTATGAGTCGAACTAAAACTGCTATAACTCCAAGTGTGGGTTGAGGCGTTAGCAGGAAGTGCCGATTGGGGAGTTTATGAAGTGGTTTGGCTCTTAGTCATCGTATGCATGATATTGTGCGGTTAATGAGTGCTGCTCATTGGAAATTTAATTAGCACAGTGTTGATCTGAATATAAATTGGCCGCAAAGAGGAAGTATTTTCATATATATTTAGTTAAAGTTCGATAGTTTGTGGGAAATAAATTTAGAAATGGTGGTTTTAATAGAAATATTTTATTCATATATTGCTGATGATACTATCATATAAAGAAATGTTAATATAGATATAAATGTATATTATATACAATATATATTCAATGCTGATAAACTACCAGCAAAAGAAGTCCAAGGTTCAAGTCCAAGGTTTCAGCAGATTGTAGAGGTTGCTGCTGATCACTGTATAATGGATACCCAAGCGTAAGCCTATATACCTATACCTATACCTATACCTATACCTATACCTATACCTATACCTATACCTATACCTATACCTATACCTATACCTATACCTATACCTATACCTATACCTATAACTATACCTACATATACCTATACTTATACCTATACCTTTACCTTTACCTCTACCTATACCTATACCTATACCTATAACTATAACTATACCTACATATACCTATACCTATACCTATACCTATACCTACACCTATACCTATACCTATACCTATACCTATACCTATACCTATACCTATACCTATACCAATACCAATACCTATACCTATACCTATATATATACTTATACCTATGTATACCTATACCTATGCCTATACCCATACCTATATCTATACCTATACCCTCTATGTAAAATCCGACCCCGTTCCGATAACGTAGGCATGCCGTTTGTGGGAACATTAGTAGTTTTGTTGGGAGATTCTCAAGCAACCCTCTTTGGATTTGGCATCAAAGGGAAATAAGAAAAACTTCACCTTAAGAGAGGCTTGTAAAAGTCGGCAGTCCTATAAAATTATATTCAAAATTAAAACAAGTAATCGAATAAAACTGTGAATACGAGTATTTGACCTAAGTCGGATCGTTCTAACTATCATAAATAAAACTAAAGTATACATTCTTCTTCTTCTTTATTGGCGTAGATACCGCATACGCGGCTATATCCAAGTTGGCGCCAATTGGAGATTCCAAGTCTTCCTCTTCCTCTGCTTCCGCCGGCGGGTACTGCGTGGACAACTTTCAGAACCGGAGTTAGATAGATAGATAAATAGATAAAATATAGATAAAATTATCTACGACTTCGAAGTTATGACTGTCAACAGTGGCGTGGGAGCCTAGTCTCGAGTGCGATGACTGTTTGTTTGATGACGGGAGATACTCGTATTTCGCTTTGCACTCGTTCGCTACCAGACCCTTATTGCTTCGCTTCCTTATTCATTCTGGAGAAAGCAGAACTAACGGCGCGGCTGTTAAGGCCAATGATATCAATATCATCAAGCTGTACACTCTTATAGAAGATGGTATCTTTTCTATTCAGATCTGCAACAGCAAAATTATTTTCTTCAGGAGTAGATTGAAGAAGTCGACGACAAGGCCCCTGTCTGTAATCTCGTTTGGTATCGAAAGGATCAGAGAATTCCTTCCCAATCCAGACGGAGCTTTTGTTATTGCTCTACGTTACACAGCCTTATTAGTTTGCAGGATATATTTACTACTTAACTAAATATATTTATATCCGAAATCTAACGTTTATTTTATAGTACCGTTACTCAAGCTTCCTCGGTTCTGGAGAAAGAGCAACCATTGGCAGCAGTTTTAACAAAGTTCAGCAATGATTTCTAATCCTCCTTACCTTGAAATTTCACCCCACCCTCAACTGACACCAGGCCTTTTGCATATTTTTTTCCTACATGGTGTTTTTCTGTGATCACCACCTTGCTGGCAATGTGCGATATTTTCGTGCCAGCAGCTCACTGCACTTCAGCCATTTTTTACAGTTGATTTCCCTTATTGCGCTGCCAGTTTCTTTATTTTTGGTGCAAGGCAATAAATTGGAAAGCTATTAAAAGAGAAACAAAGAGCATAAATATAATTTGCAGGTAAGTATTTTTATAGCCTGATGGGTTGCAAAATAAAATTACAAAATTAGATGTGCACTCGCCTGCCAATATGCCAATACACAAATAATACGCTCGTGACACATGAGGGCGGGTTCACTGAGCATTTGGCTAAAAATATAAAAGCGCTATTATGGCGCATGGTTTTTGCTCGGATTCAGGTTGCAGGCGATGCTGTGTTGCCATGTGCACACCTACACACACCCACACGCACACGTTGTGGCTTTGTTTTTCAAGCACGAAATCTTAAACTTGATAATAAATGCAGCTGAAGGACCACAGAAGTGTTAATAAAAACTTTCGCTGCATGCTGAACAAGTCACTTTGTGTCAATAGTGAAGGAACAGAGAAAGTTCATATTGCACGTACGAGCATACTTTAAGGCACTTAAGCTTGAGCAGTTGCAGCAAGAACAATTGCCACCGCAACAGCGGAAAGTTATGCGAATAAAATGCATGTAAGCGTTCGTATGTATGCGTTTTGTGTGTGTGTGGAAGCGAACGGCGTAGCATGTTGAAGGCACACCAGCAACTTTTGTTTGTAAAAGCGTCAGCTGGCCGTGCAATACACTTAAAATCACTGAAAAAAGTAAGAAGCAGCTGCAACAGCATCAGTTGTGGCAACAGCTTGCATGACGGCAACAAGTTGTAAACCTTTTAGTGCTGGCGTTGTGTTGGACACCAGCTGTCGCGTTGAGTTCTCCTAGCGTGCTCTATGAAATTAAAAACGCGGAAGAGTTTTACGCCTGACAGTATGCTTCATTAGCACTGACATATTCTTGACATATGCGGGAGGCATGACATAAAATATGCAAACTTATCAGTTGTGTGTATATGTATTCCGGTAAATGTGTACAGAAGTACATATAGCTTATACTGCATGCTTCAAAAATAAAATAATGAACTGATGAAGAGAGAGTTGCATCTTTTTATACCATAATTACAGATTCATTAAGGGAATTACTACCCTCTTTATCACATATACTTGAGAATCAAACATTAAAAACTAGCTGAGAGCTAAATTTTGATTGCTGCTCATCGGCTAAAATGTGATGTAATGCAACTTAGAGGAAGATTGTTAATCAAAAAGGGGAATAAGGTCTGCCAAGTCTTCTCTTTTATATAAACTAAAATCCAACAATCTTTGAAATATTTTGCAGCTGTTTCCTTAGGCCTTACATTCTAAGTTCAAAGCTATATCCTGCCCGACGCTTAACTAAGTGCCACACTTATGAAGAGAGGTTAGGGTAGTCTTCACACCGAAAGAGGTAGAAAAAATAGCTTAGGACAATAAATTTAACTTTGTTGCTGCTGAAAACGTTGGAAGAAATCTTGGCTATGCATATCAGCGAAGCAGCGCGCCATGAAAACTTGTCTAAAGCGTAAGATCCATACGCTAAGGCCAGATCCGTGAAGACTCCATACATTAGTATTTAACATCGAAAAGCTTTTAGAATATAAAGAATGGAATATAAATCTTGAAGTGTTTTTGGACATTTCTGAGGCATGAGTAACGTGTCTAAGGAATCTATTCTAAATATGGTACTATCGAGTCAATAGGTGTTGATTCTGCTAAACAATGCTGGGTCAGAAGCCGCTTGATCTCTAGAAGGATAAGAGCAGAATGGACCGACGTTAAAATGACCAAAGAAGTCTGTAGAGGCTTTTCGCAGGGTGGAATGTTATCTGCGATGTTGCCATCCTAATAATGGAAAAATGTGTAGGCCCCATTATTAGTCATATGACCACCACTCTCAATACAGTCCAGAATGCGGTATCGAGTCTAACGTTAAATTCAGAAAAAGACGATTTGCTTATTTTCAAAAGGACATACAAAATCTCTTCATCGAGGTTTCCTTAATTAATTTTCTCTTAAGGACCTCACCAAATACCTTGGGCTAGTCTTGGACAGAAAACTGCTGTGAAAGCACAATGCGGATGAAAGCGTAAGAAAGACCAGCAATGTCTAATAGTGAATGCAGATGATCGGCACGACTTTGGAGGTTTCTCACTCTCTAATGCACTGGTGCCAAACAACCAGAAGTGTCTTGGAAAGCAGGTCAGCAGCAGAGAGTGTCGCCTGAAACAAGCGTCTTCACCTTTGTTGGGTGCTGTTGTGACCCAGGCATCGAGGGCAATGAGATAGCGGACGTTCACCTAAAAACGTGATCAGCATTATATATACGACCAACATCATCATAGATGGAATCATCTATCATAAAAAACTGCAAAGCTTATTTGCAAAGCGGTAGATAAAAACTGCGCAAAGACTGAGGGGCATTAAAGAGTGGTGCTGACAGATGGAGCTGACTGCAGGAAATTTCAAGAGCAAAGCACTATAGTTTCAACGGAGCATCTGTTTGGCACTTACTAACACTAGCAAGGTAACGCTTCCAACATTTGAGGATCTCCCGGTATGAGGTGTCAATAGCGAGGCCGCAGATCCTATTGAGTGCTGGCATCGCAAGGGATGACTACTTCACAAGCCTACTTGACTGCACTCCACCTGGCATCGCTAAGGACAGAAAAAAGTTTATGGGTGGTTCACGAGTCTGCCAGACTAACCTAAGAAATAAGAAAAAAGAGTTCTCACCGAAAGAAACGGCTGCTTCAAAAGTCTTTTTAACGAAGTATACTAAAGGTCGCAAATGGACTGGCAAAAACTGCAAAGTACTTACATAACTGATAACTACTTATTTCATCTGAATGAAAACATGTGTATCTAGTCTTATTTCCAAAAGCTGAAGTACATCATCGAGAAAACATAAAAATCAGTCAAAAAAGGTTAAATACTAATATTCAAACTTTTAGTTAGTAAACTACAGAAAGTATACCTTTCTTAATTTACTTTAGGCATCTACCTACCTATCTACCTCTCTACGTAACTTACAGAGTTTGTCGGGAAAGTAATTGGACTGATTTTCTTCAAACTTCAGAGCGTGCGCGCACCGAATGGATTCGGTAGAGGCCATTCCTAGCTAACGAACCAGCGGCTGGTCAGTTGCTTCGGATCACCTAGAGAGTCAGGACAAACATTTTCGCGCGATGTGTTTCTGTGAGTGGTGCAAGCCGAAAATGCCGCGTTCGTTAGAGCAGAGGTACGCGATTAAATTCTGTGTGAAACTCGGTAAATCTGAAACTGAGATTTGATATTGATATGATATGACCAAGCAGGCTTACCCAGGTGGGACTTTAGCAAGAAGATAAAGAGACAATCTTCCGAGAGGCACATGTCGGCGCCTCCTCACCCAAAAAATGAAAATTTTTTTAAGTCGATTCAGTTCTATTGCATTCTTGACAAAACCTGTAACTTAATTTATGAAAAGGAAGAACCTTTTCAATGGAAAACAAAACACGAATCACCAACAACGACCACCGAAAAATTACTGCAATAATACGCAATATTCGGAAGCTCGTCAAAACAATGCTTGCCTTTGAAACTTTACCTCTCGAGATGATTGCCCGCCATTGTTCTACCCACAAAATGTCAATCAGCTTAATTTGCCAAAGCCAACTTTGATAAGTTAATAAAATTTTATTTTCACTGGAATTATCGATGTTTGACTAACTTGAATAGCGCGAAATTTTCGAGACAACACGCTCACACACACATACACAAACACCAACGCAACATAAACAAAACTCAGAAATTAACCTAATTTGGGCGAAACACTTTTCTAAACAAATATTTGAAGTTGGCCCAAATGAGTTTTGGGAATAGAAAGCTCGCAAATTGTTGGTAAGTAGACGAAGAGGCGCGCTGTTTTGATTATTTTGATTTTGCCTCAGCATCGCCACCTCTTCGTGTGTCCATCACTTTTCCCATTGCTTATCAGCTACAGCAGCTCACACAATCAGTCATTGATAAATGAACTTTCCGCGTTGAAGTTATTTGATAAATTATTACACATATATATTATATACAGTTATGCAATACAATAAACAGCAATAAACACAATACACATTCGTTAGCGTTTGGCGTGTCACCTTTGCTGTCACAACAACAATAGCGCAATAGTTTATTTGCCATTTATCTAACCAACTAGTGACAAGCCAGTCAATCAAGCTGACTGCCGTCAGACTTTATGCTTAGTTAGGTGTGTGTGTATATATATATGTGTCTACTTACATGTTTGTGCTTGTGTGGGTGCATGTTGGTGACGTTGACGTTTAGACAGCTATTTAATTTACTACCGCTTTGGAGTACCTCGTAATTATGGGTAAATAATGACACCAACACTTTCACACACAGCCAGAGATACGCACACATACACAACTACGTATATGTATATTCGTACAAACTGAATCCTTTCCTCATGTTCCATTTTGGCTCTCACTTTCTATTGTGTTTTGGCACTTCCAATTATAATTGTTGCTTGTTAGTGCCTCTTAGTAGTTAGTTTATGAACGAGTATATATTAATATATGAGTCCATAAAAATAGCTACTCGCTTCAAATAACCTTGGTATCGCGTCGCTATGACAAACATGGTAATTTGAGCGTCTGCAAAAATAATAGCTTAAGTGGTCGTACTTACTAATTAGTGTTGAACTTGAAAAGAAGCACGGCGTAAAACAGCAAAAGCGCTCGGTTGTGGCGTAAATTTGGATCGATTATTTTATATTAGTCGACAATTTCTATTGCATATTCTTGCAATAGAGTATACTCCTTTATATGCATGTAAGTTCTTGCGGGGTTAAGTGTAAATTGTAACATTTATGTTATTCTTGTTCAATATTGTTCTAATAATAAAGTATTTTCTGTACAATATCGGTTTATACTATAACTTCGTGGAGAAGCTTGAAATGACTATTGACGGCTACTTGGTTGATTGATTGTTTGAAGAGGCTGTGGAAAGAACTCTGTGGTTTAATTTTTTTATATTCTGAACAAAGTAAATTGAGTTTGTTACAAAATTTGTAATCCCTGCAGAAACCGCTTTAAATTACATATGGTCACCAAAATACAAAATAACGTAACATCACTTTTTATAAGTTTACAGGTGAAGGAAAAACGATCTACAAGGTGCGCTCCAAAGTAAACAAGACTTTTAAATCTAGCGCCCCCAGTAGGCGCCATCTATATACATATGTTGACTAGTGCGTTAGAATCTTCTATCTTTATCGATTGTCCAGTGAGAACTTCTTGACATTTCATAGATAGGAAGTGAAGTTATTGCGTTTTAAGTGTGAGTATGTTTGAATTATCGGTGCGAAAATGAGCTTCTAACAAAGAGCCAACATCAAATTTTGTTTTAAAATTGGTAAAACTTTTACCGAAACGTTTCAATTGATGCAACAAGTTTATGGCGACGATTGCCTATCCCGTAGCAGAGTGCACAAGTAGTTTCAACGTTTTTAAAGTGGTCATGATGACATAAATGACGATCAACATGTGGGCCAATCAAAATCCGTGATCAG
The DNA here is from genome assembly GCF_016617805.1 of Bactrocera tryoni. Taxonomy (NCBI): domain Eukaryota; kingdom Metazoa; phylum Arthropoda; class Insecta; order Diptera; family Tephritidae; genus Bactrocera; species Bactrocera tryoni. Next base: position 17,484 of record NW_024396616.1, read on the forward strand.
CGGAAATTCCATCGAAACTGTGCGTGAATTCATCAAAAATCAGCCGATATCATGATAGAAATTCATGGAAATGGAATTGAACATCTCCAAAACATCGATTTATCGCATTTTGACCGAGCATTTGGGCTTACGAGAGGTTGACTGACTCTTGAATAAATTTTGTAGGGTGCTGTAAATTTGTGGTACTCCAAGATCTGAGCTGCTCAGAAAACATTGCTTCCGTCAGCCATTTAGGTAGCTGAACGGCCTAGAACAATTTTCTCATTTACTTAGCTGTTTAATTGATAAAAAACAAATCTACTTCGTTGGTTTAAAAATTAGTTAAACAAAGATGGCTGTGTATGTGCAAAAAATAAATATAAATACTTCAGAAAGAATTTAAAAAATTATCTTTCTGAATCGGAAATTATTTTTTAACTTATTCGGAGAAGATAACGTAAGAGTTAGTTCTTTTAAATATAGATTGGATAAAGAAAAAAAATAATAATAATAATAAGAAATAATTGATGAAGCTTTTGAGTTTTTTACATAGAAACCCTTTGAAAAAAATCAACTTGAAACTTGAAATGTGTTCGTCTATCTAACTCACGAAACAAAAATTTCTTAAGGCGATATCGAAATTGAATTTCGTGCCCCTATTTTACCAGATACAGTCAGGTCAGCTGATTACTCAAATTATGTTTTGAAGATTGTGTAGAAAATTTTAATTTTGGTTACTATTTTCGTGTCAGGAAATGTTTGCTACTTGAGAGTGGTCTTAATTTAATTAATTTGATAATTCGGCGTATTTGCGGTTACGTGGCAGTAATCTGCCTTCGAGACGGAATATTATCGCATTAAGATAATATCTAGTCTCTAATTACCAGGTTTTTCAATAGGGACGCTACAAAAGTTTGACATTTCTCTTCAGAAAGGTTCATTTCATCATGAAAAGATATACGATCCAACAACGAGTCGAAATTATTAAAATTTATTACTGAAATTCTAAGTCCAAGAGAGTGTTGTGAATATTGCTGCCGTTAGCGCATCAATTGAGGAAGGTCCAAATCAGTCTCTCAAAGGTTGTTTTCAAGCGATGGGCATCTCTGCGGCGTCGTTGTGGCAAATTTCGCGAAAAAAAATTTTGGTCTACATCCTTACAAGATCAAATTGACGCAAGAACTTAAGCGCTTGATCATCAGAATCGTCGTATGTTCGTGAATTGGGCTGAGCAACAACTTGAAAATTATCCGGCTTCATTAATAAGCAAAATATGCGTTATTGGTCAGGCAGTAGTCCCCACGTACTCCATGGATCACCATTGCATCCCAGAAAAACTATGGTTTGTTTGCGGTTTATGGACGTCGGCGTCATTGGGCCGTTCTTCTTCTGTAATGATTAAGACCGGCCCGTTACTGTGAATGGGAATCGCTACCACTCAATAATAACCGAATATTTTTGGCCCGAACTGATATGGTCAATATGTGGTTCCAACAGGATGGCGCCACAAGTCACACAGCGAATGTCATAACCAAGTATGGTGTACGTGTTATCTCACGAAATGGCCTATACATATTTGCATATACCATATAATAGCAACTCACGTACAATATTTCGAGTTTTAAAAACAAAGTTAGGAAAGCTTCACAAAAACGAACATAAGCGTATAATAATAAATCCAGTATTACGAGATAAAAAGCTAAAATCAATAAAATGCAACAAAACTTAGAAGAATCTGCAAAGTTCTTTTCGCTTTGAGCGCAATGCGATTATAATGGAGAATTTGTCAAAGTTCACGAGAAGCAATGCCATTAAATTGCGAAATCGCTTGTACACATGTTTCTATCTGCACATATTGTATATACAAGTATATGTATATAAATTTATACATGTATGTATGCATACACATACATACAAATCAACTTGAAAATAGCAATATGCCATGGCGGTGAACGCGTCCGCCTATTTATTCGCCAGCAATTTCGCATATAATGCATACTTGCGCCAGAGACACAAAAGAATCCCAATAAAACTATTTGACGGGCAAAAAGTGCGCACACAAGCATTTACACATACACACACAGACACAGACACTGTGTGTGTGCTTAACGAATCGATTGCACAAAGAAGGAGTTCAATAAACACGTGTGGGAATTTAATTTTTTGCCTTTGTTTTGTTGCTGCTGCTTCGTTCGTACTTTTATGAATATTGCCGGTATTACGTATACGCCCCGTGGGACCAACGAATTCCAAGCACATATGCGTGCATTTAAGTTTGCTGTAGTATGTGCGTATTATTTCTCAACCAATACTGTGAATTTGTGAAAAAATAATATAATTCTTTATATGCATGCACTGCCATGATGCGAGGCAGCAAAGAAATCCTTGCAGTGAGATCCCTTGGGAGCGCCAGTACGGCAGAAGCATCAACATTCCGCGTGCTTCTTTGGAACAATAATAGACGCAATGAAAAGTATTAATAATAAAATCTGCCGGGGGATTTTCGGAACTTTGAAAACTTAATTAGAAATCAGCTTGAGTTGTTAGTGTGATGTAAGGAAGATAGCAACTTTCACTTACACAAAAAAAATGAATATGAATCTTAAAGGGTTACATGGAATTACGGGTTTCAAAAAATCAAAATTTTTTAATTGTCTTATTAAATTCTTAAACACATGTTCCTGAAGTTGGTTGGCAAGATTTCTCGGGAACTACTCAACCGATCCTCATGATATTCTTCTTCTTTGAGACTTGGACGCAGGATTTTTTTCGATTAAAACTATTTTTATAAAAAATGGTGCAGAAATTTTGATTTTTTTGTAAAAACGTCTGCTAAAAGTATAATTTACAGTTTTTTCCTTCGAGTTCTAAATTAAGGTTTTAACGAAAACACGTATTTTTCACCTCAGATGATCCTGTAAGGAGTTATCCTTTGATGTCACCAGAAATGGCGTCGCAATGGCTGAGGTTAAAACACTTTTTTCTAACAAAAAAAAAATATTAAAATATTAAACTTTTTATAGGAGAAAAAAAAATTTGAAAAAAAGTTGTTTTTACCCGAGGAAAACTATGTAACCCCTCATCTATAATCACGCTTCGATAGTTGGGGAGAAGTTCTTTGTGCTCTAAGCTTTCGTATTTACAGCTGGCTCATTTCAATAGCTGAAGCTATGAGCTATGGCGTGAGCCCCTCTGCCAATAGTATCAAATCAGACCCCAACTCAACCTACATCGTCATGTCAACGGCGGTAAATGTTACTGTTTCTTTACGAAATAGTTGTTCTATAACCATGCTTTATATCGTCCTTGCAAAACTAGGCTCAATATCCAAATTAGTGCTCAATTGATAACATAACATTACCAGAGCGCCACTTTGGCCTGTGTACTGCTGATAGTCCTCAGTGAGCAGCATGAACTTCCTTATTCAATACTTTGGCAGTATATAATCCAAATGAACTCTGAATATCTGTCTGACCTCCATCATCTTTTGTCGTTGTTTTTGTTCTATTTTAGAGTTTAGGCTCTAGGCGTTATTTTCCATATTTCATGTTTTTATTCACTGTCTTAATATCACATATTTCACGCGTTTGTCTTCCTATCAGCTTAGATGGTATGTATCTAGTTATTCCCTTGAAATTCTCAATATTATCTGTGAGTTCTCTTAATATCCTCCCGAGACTTTCCTTTACTTATAAAGATCAATCACTTTTCTCGTTTTTTTAAAACTTTTCCAATATTCTAATCAACCATAACCTACAATATTACAGAAAATGCCAAACGTAATGATATTCGTGAGTAAAGAAAAAATGTAATAGCGAAATGTTTGCTCAAAAGTAAGCAGTAATCTTATTCCACAAACATACCCATATATTTACACTTACAAGCACAGCTCTCAAAAGTAGCTTGTAATGTAGTTACGCCTGCAGGAATGTCAATTCGTATGCGTGAAAGGGTAAGGATTTAGTGTTTATTAAAATTTAATGTGGACACAAATGCCGCCGGTAAGCAAAACAAACACGAATTGAAGTCACAATTGAACACATGTACATGGTATATATGTATAAGTGTATCTGCTTATATAAATGCGCCAAAAAGCTTGTCACCCTATAATTAAGCATGTGTGTCGCAGAAAGTGTTATGTTGCTCGCATAACGCTTTTAGTTTACGCGCAAATATTTACAAAAGTAATCTCTTGCCTGCAGACATATTTATGCATGTAAGGTGGTATTCTTCATACATATATAATATACTCGGTAATAACTTGAACTTCTATAAATGGAAAGTCGGTCTTCAAGAAATTTAATGAAAGACACACATTCGCTGTCTTATGGAGACCAAATTCAAATGAAGGTAAAAAAAGATTGTACCAATTTCGGAAAAAATTTTGGATTAGTCAGCGGGTCAATATGTTTTTATATTTAATGTAGATCACCTTCTCTAATAAGAGAGCAAAAAAAAAGACTTAAAATAAGAGTTTTCTTTTTAAATGTATCGCAAAATATTTTTGTAGGTGGTATGACTCTCAGCGACATCTTTTCCTATTTTTAATATTCAGCTTGAATGAGATTCCTTCTAATGAAAAGACATTTGAAGTTTAGTGTTTAGGATATGGCCTTTTCTAAGTACATAAAGTGTATTCGGCGATTTTTACGATGAATGAAATTATTCAACAAAGAAGTTCCATTAAATTTTGTGTGCGGAATCAAATTTCTGGTGCCGAAACGTTTAGATTGTTGGGAAAGGCGATAATTATTTGTCGCGAATAGATTGGTGCAAATTATTCAAGGAGGGTCGAGAACGTACTGACGACGAACCACATCCATGACGGGCATCAACATCAACTGATGATCAATCAATCTTCAGTATGACAATAAAATAAAAAAAATTTGAGCTTGAAAATCGACGATTAATAATCAGAGACTTTAACGTCTGAAGAATCAGTGAAAACCATTTTGAAAGATTTATTGGGTCTAAGGAAATTGGTTCCAAAGTCACTAATTTTTTTGAAAAATTGCGTCACGTTAACGTCTGTAAGATAATGCTTTCAAACTACCTGAATGTCATGAAACGATGAGTCTTGGACCTATGCTTAAGACACGGAAAAAATCGATCAATCGTCGAAATATCGTAGCAAAGTGAGTCGACGCCGAAAAATTCACGTCAAAGCAGGTCAAAAATCAAGGTTATGGTGACAGTTACCATCCATTATTGAGGTATGGGGCACTCCGGATTTCTTCTGACTGGCGAAACTGTCAAACTATTTGAGTGTTATACGTAAATTGCTACGCGCATTAAGGACTGTTCGCGAAATTGGCTTTAACAACTGTTTCGAGGATTGGAAAAAATGAAAGCATAAGTATGTTGGGGCCAATGGGGTTTCCTTTGAAAGGGGTGATACAGATTTTGAAGAATTAATCAAGAACTATAAAATTAAGAACAAAATGTTACTATGCTCATAGTAGTAGACTAGTGCAGAAGTCTTTGAAATTTATAAAAAAGTAGAAATTCCTAAAGGGTTGAAACCAATCGGAAACGAAAGATAAAATAACAAAGATTAAGGTGAAAAAAATCACTTTAAATAGCAAAACTCATATTTTTCTAGGAAACTTTTTGCTCTACAAATATGGTTTCTTTCTCCGAACCACCCTCTTGTATATCATGTGAACTCAAGTGTGCTATTTATAATACCATAAAGTGTCTTATTAGTGACCTTGTAAAGTCATTATTACTGCTTTTATTACGGCACGCGCTATTCCAATGCCTTTGGCTAAGACATTTAATTATTGTTAAGTTCTTTGTATTGAAATTGGTTTCCACCTCCGCTACCTGCACTCCCTTGCTGCATTGTGAATTTGTTCGAAAGGCTAATGAAAATACACTTTGCTTTAATTAACATAATTTAAATGGGTTAGCAAATATTAATTGGAATTCAATAGCAAGGGCTAAAAGTGAACGATAAATTCATTAAATTCATTGTGCCGTAAATTACTACTGAAAAATTAATAATACCAAGAGTTTGGGTTGCGAAGGTTTCACTATTATATGCAGAAGACTTTAGTTTAAAATTAAATCGTCTAATTTAATTTTATGAAAAAGAAGAGTTTAATTGATTTACGCTTTGAATTATGATGACTGATCGAAATCGCTCAGTTAGGTTATTATCGCATTGGTCTTATGTCTTCACTATTAAGTGAATTGAGTCTTACAGATGATCAGCGTATCTTCGTTTGGTATTTAGGGTGGTTTACTAAAAAGCTTGCATTTCTTCCAAAACGACAGGAATGGTCTAGCTTTGTGTAGAAAGATTTTAGCAATACAAATTGCTGTGAGAGTGAAAATTGTTTTGAGGAATGCTACCAAGTGAATAATCCTACGCAAGTTCTAAATTCTTATGGTTACGTGGGCCCAGTTAAAATCGCATCTATCGAAATTATAAAATCGTATAAATCATTAATATTTTGTAAATTTTTTTCTTTCGAATTCATTAAAATCTACACAACGTTTCACATAAAATACTTGATGTTTTACCATAGCTCGCTGATGTTCGACTAGTACTAACGGGTCTTTTCAAAAGAGCGCTACAAAAGTAGTTTAAACAAAATAAATAACGGTTCGGGATATCAATGAAACTCTTTATTCATGTGAAAGTCCATGAATGAAAAGAATTTCGATTTCTTTTGCATGGCCACCACGGGCACGCTTGCAGAAGTCCAGATGCTGAATCCAATT
>NW_024396617.1:0-49955 GCF_016617805.1 Bactrocera tryoni
ATTTATCCATATAAAAAATTAATACATGTTTCTTAGTACAGATTCACATGCTGCGGAAACTGTTTTTATTACAGATTCACAAAATTTTGTTAATTCGATTTATTTTTATTTTTGCTCTTTATTCCTTGTTATTTTGTCATTTCTTAAAGTCGTACCTTATATAAATTATAAATAAAATCAGCAACCATTTTAATTTATATATCGAGTATACAATTATGAACACTTGACTTTTAAAAGTTTATTTGTTAGTCAAATATTAGTAAAAGAATTTTGTTTTTTCTATTGTATACAATATTGTTGGTACTATGAAATAAACAGGCATTCTAGTACACATAACAGCATCTGTGTTACTTACAACCATTGGTTCTTTATCTAAGCTATATTGTAAAGCTACGAATTCTGACGGATTCATTTGTTTTCCAGTACATAATTTCAGTAGGTCATCCAACATTTGCATATTTTGATTTATACAAAACATTACATTTCCAGCAATTGTAATTTGTTCTGTATTTTCATTTTTAGTTGTACAGTTTAATTGTTCTGGTGTGATAAACTTAGCTTTAACGCACATGATCAGCGGGCTGAAATAATGCGAAATTAAATAACCGTTGTCACTGTTACCGATTAGTTGAAATATCGCATATAATGCTCCTATTTCCATTACTTCATCGTGGTACTTAGCGTATATTTCTCCAGGATAGGCGCCAATGCAAATACGTTTCAATTCCAATGTTTTCAATACATTGCAGCGTCTTGATACGTATATTTGCCCGTAAATACTTATTTTAGCTATTGCACTAAGTTGAACAATTACAAATAAAAATTTTAAGCAATCCATAAGTATACATGTACGCTGATATATTATAAATATTTATTATTTATTTAATTTTTTTAATTTGAAATCCCAAAAAGCGAAAGTGTCTTGTGTAAGAAAAATACAATTCGTATTTAAAGTATTTTAAAAAACCATAAATCTTTCTAATATATAAAATTTTCATGTCAAAATGTTAGTTACCGTACTACTCCGAAACGGCTTTACCGATTTTTACCAAATTTTATATGCGTATTCAGTAGGTATGAGAATCGACTACTATCTATGTTCCATACCCCTAAGCGATAGTCAACCCTTAATTTTTTTGTTTTAATTTTTGGGCGAAATTTTCTGTTTTTATTTTTTTATAACAAAACACACTGAGTGCTTTTATCTTCGACTGTTGTTGGTTAATGTTACTGGTCCATTATCAATGTAAAGTGAATTGGCAACAGTATCCAACATCTGCAGTACACCACTGTTGAAATGGCAGTGTTTGTTACTCGCATTGTCCCACTAATGAATGAAGAACAAAGAACCATTTATGACCGCATTTTGCTCGCAGTTTCAGCAGGACAAGATGGGTTCTTCTTTTTGGATGCACCGGGTGGAACTGGCAAAACATTCCTTATTTCACTAATTCTTGCTGGAGGATGGAGTCATGTGTAGAAGTTCACGCAAGTGACGAAAGTTCTCTGATCGCCATTCACTTGGGAGTGGCCAGAAACGATTCTTTTACATATGACTCAAGCAGCTCACGACTTCCGGTCTTTGACCAAGTATCCTCTGGGTAGCCTAAGAACATCCGTTTGAAGGCGAGCCAAAGTGAGAAGGCGAAATATCCCCTACATAGGGTTGTGCGCTGGGTTTGGGACCCGCCACGTAAAAAAACACCCCCAATGAAAGGAAGCAACAAGCCTCGGATGAGAGACCGCCCTTTTGATGACGACCATGGCAAACGAAATAAGGACTACAATTTAAGGGCATGCACCTGGAATGTCCGGTCCCTTAATTGGGAAGGTGCCGCTGCTCAGCTGGTTGATGTCCTCGTGAAAATAAAGGCTGACATCACCGCCGTCCAAGAAATGCGATGGACGGGACAAGGACAGAGACGAGTAGGTCCTTGTGACATTTACTACAGTGGCCATATAAAGGAGCGCAAGTTTGGTGTTGGTGAATGAACGTCTAGCCACAATCCTCATCAAAGCGAGGTTCTTCAACATATCGCTGATTTGCGCCCACGCCCCGACGGAAGAGAAGGACGATGTGACCAAAGATGCCTTCTCTTGGCTCTCACGTCACTGTTGACAGTCATAACTTTGAAGTTGTAGACAATTTCGTCTATTTAGGAACCAGTATTAACACCACCAACAATGTCAGCCTGGAAATCCAACGCAGGATTGCTCTTGCCAACAGGTGCTACTTCGGACTGAGTAGGTAATTGAAAAGTAAAGTTCTCTCTCGACAAACAAAAGCCAAACTCTATAAGTCGCTCATAATTCCCGTCCTGCTATATGGTGCAGAGGCTTGGACGATGACAGCAACCGATGAGTCGTCGTTACGAGTTTTTGAGAGAAAAGTTTTGCGAAAGATTTATGGTCCTTTGCGCATTGGCCACGGCGAATATCGCATTCGATGGATCGATGAGCTGTACGAGATATACGACGACATTGACATAGTTCAGCGAATTAAAAGACAACGGCTACGCTGGCTAGGTCATGTTGTCCGGATGGACGAAAACACTCCAGCTCTGAAAGTATTCGACGCAGTACCCGCCGGGGGAAGCAGAGGAAGAGGAAAACCTCTACTCCGTTGGAAGGACCAAGTGGAGAAGGGCCTGGCTTCGTTTGGAATATCCAATTGGCGCCACGTAGCGAAAAGATGAAACGACTGGCGCGCTGTTGTTAACTCGGCTATAATCGCGTAAGCGGTGTCTACGCCAATTAAGAAGAGAAGAAGAATGGCATCGCATTGGCCGTTGCATCATCGGGCATTGCGGCACCTTAATTGCATGCAGGCAGAAAGCTCATTCGGTATTTAAGCTGCCACTAAATATTCATAATAACTCTGACGCAGTGTGTAACATTAAAAAACAATCGTACATGGCCACCGTGCTGAAACAGTGTCAAATTATCATCTGGGATGAATGTACTGTGGCACACAAACATTCAATTGAGGCGTTGAACAGGACATTGAAAGATGTTAAAAACAACGACAAACTATTTGGCGGCACTCTGTTGATGCTTTCAGATAAACACTTTTCGTCATTCCACGTTCAACATACGCTGATGAGATCAACGCTTTCTTAAAATCATCTCCTAATGGCGTAATGTTGAAAAAATACAACTGAAAGTAAATATTCGAGTTGAAATGCTTCAAGATCTATCCGCTGAAACATTCTCAAAATAACTCTTAAATATCGGCGATGGAAAAGTTGCTACAGATGAAACTAGATAAAATTACAGACCCATTTCTGCACAATCGCTGATTCGCAAGATACTCTCATTGAACATATGTATATTTCCCGATGGACACACACAGTTCATAAATCATGAGTGGCTTGCAGAAAGAGCTATTTTAGCAGCAAAAAATGCAGACGTTGACAATTTAAATTTTAAGATACAACAGTTGTTGCCAGGGAACTTGGTATCATACAAATCTATTAATACAGTTTGCGATGCCAGCGAAGCTGTCAATTTTCACACAGCATTTTTGAACTCACTGGATTTGTCAGGCATGCCACCGCATAATTTAATATTTAAGGTAGGATCTCCAATTATCTTGCTTCGTAATTTAATCCCGAGACGGCTGTGTAACGGTACGCGATTAGTCATTCGAAAATTGATGAAAAACGTTATCGAAGCCAGCATTTTAAATGGCAAGTTCAAAGGTGAACATATATTAATACCATGGATTCTTCTCAAACCTACAGATGTGCCAATTCAATTCAAACGAATTCAGTTTCCGATTAGATTGGTATTTGCAATGACAATCAACAAATCCCAAGGCCAAACGATGCCCATTTGTGGCTTAGATTTGAATACACCATGTTTTTTACATGGTTAATTGTACGCAGCATGCTCTCGAATGGGTAAACCATCAAGTTTGTTTGTGCTCGCTAACAATGGGCTGGAACATTAAAAGATTGATGTTGTTTGTGGTGTTACTGTCGTAATTAATATGTGATATGTAGTTTTAAGAAATGAACTTAACTTAAAAATAATATTGTTTGGCGTTTGTTATTTTATATTCCCTTATCGTTCATAGCGCTCAATGCCTATTTCACACATATACCACATACTTACATATTAAGTTACTTTTTGTCTACACTATAATTTATCTAGAAACTATAAATTTATAAAGCAAAAAATCGTTTTCCGGGTCAGCTAGTAATGCTATAAGGTTGTGACGATAGAAGTAACTGAGTTCCTTCTTGTGAACATGTTTATTCCAATTTATCATAATGATGTTTTATTTTCATAAAAGGTGAACTGGTGGGAAACATATGTATGTATATACGATTATTATTATTGTTAAGATACATTTTCGCTGGAAATACAGTTTTTCAACTTATATGGTACATGCTAAGATTATTATTTGCATATATCGGGTTTTCCAAAAGGGATGATATAATTTCTGAGAGTCGTTTAGCCCATTTTTAAGACGTCATGATCTGCAATGTATTGTATTAAGATCGAGACACACGAATATGTCAACTTGGTATCCCCGCAAAGCTAATACGAATGTGTCCTGCTTTCTCCAGACTGGATAATGAAGCGAAGCGTATGAGTCTGGTTGTGAACGAGGACAAGACGAAATATACCTGTGTCGCATTCGCCACTTGGCTCCCACTTCACTGTTGACAGTCATAACATTGACGTCAAAGATAATTTCGTCTATCTTGGAATCAGTATCAACACCAACAACATTATCAGCGTTGTAGGTAATTGAAAAGTAAAGTCCAAATAGCGAAAAGAATAAACGACTGGTGCGCTGTTGTTATCTCGGCTATAACCTTCTACCCCAGTAAAGAGAAACAACATCTGCAATTTTGTTTTTATTTCATCATGGAAGGATATATGTACGCAAGAATAACGTTTACAAATTATTAAATTCAAATTACGTTTACAAAATACTAAATTATTAATGTCGATGATAACCAACTTTTTTATGGCCACAATTAGAAGAAGTTGACATCATCCAACAAGACGGGGCTACGTGCCGCACACCGCGTTAAACAACCGAATTATTGCGAGAAAAGTTTGGCAATTCGATTATTTCAAGAAATTGTGATATTGAATGGCCACCAAGAAGTTGTGATTCAACATTGTTAGATTCATTGATTCGACAAAAGCGTAATTAAACACTATGTAGGTTGCCTTTTATACATATTTCGAGATTTGAGAACAAAAAGAAATTTTAATCATCGAAAATAGCTTTATTGTTTTTCAAAATATACTCCACTAAGATCTACAAGTATACACTTTTGCATGCGTTTGAACCAATTGTCGAAGCAGTTTTGCCAAGCTGATTGAGATATCTTTTGAACGCATCAAGCGCGTCGAAAAACCTTGACCTCTTAGTTTATTTTTACGAATGGGAATAAAAAGAAGTCACTCGGTGCCAAGTCAAGACCATACGGAGGATAACTCTTCAAATCGATGTTTTGCGTGCCAAAAATGCAGTGTTTTTAGTCGATATGTGAGAGCAAGCATTGTCCTGGTGAAGAGTGACCCGCATATATGCCGATGCCAATGCGCAAACCATTAATCTTTCGCAGAACCTTTCTCTTGGAAACTTTTAACGTCGACCCAACATATGTTGTTATGGTCTATACCTCCGCCCCAATTAGAAGGACAGGAATATTGAGTGACTTAGCCTACTCAGTCCGAAGTAACAACTGTTGGCAAGAGTTAGTCTGCTTTGTTTGTTGTTGTTGTTAATACTGGTTACAAGATATACGAAATTATCTACGACTTCGAAGTTATTACTGTCAACAGTGACGTGGGAGCCAAACCGAGACTGCGACAACTGTTTGTTTGATGACGGGCGATATTTCGTCCTGCCCTCGTTCAGTACTAGACCCATTTGCTTCGCTTTCTTATCCATCCAGGAAGCAGTACCAACGGATGTTGAGCTCAATGATGTCAAAATCATCGGCGTACATCACCAGCTGTACACTTTTATAAAATATTGCACCTGCTTGAGTAAGCTTTGTAGTTCGAATTATTTTCTCCAACAGTAAACCTCGTTTGGTGTCGAACGACTCAAATAGGTCCTTCCTGATCCTGATGGAGCTTTTGGTACTGCTCAACGTCAGTTTACACAGTCGTATTAGTTTTGCGAGGATACCAAATTCAGACATCGCGGCTTAAAGGCAGCACCTTTTCGTGCTGTCAAAAGCAGCTTTCAAATCGACGAAGAGGCGGTATGTGTCGATCCTCTTTTCACGGGTCATTTCCAAGATTTGGCGCATGGTGAATATCTGGTGAGTTGTTGATTTTAGAGGCCTAAAGCCATTTGACAGTGGGATTTAATTTTTCACACAATACGCTCAATAGAACCTTATACTCGATGTTGAGGAACCTTATCCCACGGTAGTTGGCGCAGATTGTGGGGTCTCCCTTTTTGGGGTTTGGGGAGATAAAACTTAAATTTCAATCGTCGGGCAAGCTTCTACAAAAAAAGCTGATGCATGCTCCTTATCAGTTCTTCGCCGCCGTATTTGAATAGCTCGGCCGGTAATCCATTCGCTCCCCCCGCTTTGTTATTTTTCAAACGGGTAATTGCTGCCGGAATTCTTCGGTAGAAGGGAATGAAGGACGATGATTGGAATAATCACAGGTCACCCTGCACAATGAAGCATGTCTGCGTACTTTTCCTGTATTGATAAGGTTAAACTTTAAGCATCTGGGGCCACCATTGTTAATGAGGCTTCTCCTCATTGACTTCATAACGGAACTCCATTTGGTATCGCAAAGAAGAAAATCTGGTCTATGGGTGGCTCATTAGTCTACCAAACTAACCTAAACAAGCTAATATATTAAATCTTTTATATTGTATAAAACTATCAACACTGTACTATACTATATTACTATCAAATCAGTTCCTCTATAAATAGAATACCTTCTACCTATTACACTACTTTTATATCATTTCACAATGACATATTCGGATCGTCTTTTCGCATTTTCCCATTACTAATTCCCATTTTGCTAACGACTCAAAAGAACTGTATTGGTGGTAAATACAAAATTTTTAAACAGAAGTTTATTTTACGTATTAGTAATCTAACTCATGGAATTTCATTTACATTTTGAAAAAGACAAATTTACCACTCTTAAGTTGCACTAGGAGCACTGAAATAACTAAAATGTTTTAACTCTACACTTCATTTTGATAATGGAGCGGCCGTTCGTTTAAAAATAAGTTTGGCGGACACGCTTCTTACTTCCTTAAAAAATCAGTTTTGTTTCAAATGCCAACCAATTATAGAAAATATTAAATTTTTGTGCACATGTTCATATATGATTTCATACATACATATATATATACATACATATATTATATATATTCGCAAATAAATGAAATTAAACGAATTATATAACATCTATAACAAAATCGTACGATTCGCCTTTTCGGTCCCGAACAACCACCATCTGAAAGTTTGAGAACACCACTGTTCGCCAAGTAAAAGCTACAACTGAGTTCGCATAATTATCCACATCAAAATAGATGTAATATTTAATCCCTCATACAAACCTAATTCTGAGAAACAGACAAACTGCTTTAGTGAACCTGAATATCGGTCTGAAAATTAGGAGTTGGACCGATAAGATAGTCACCTATGAACGCTACTTAGTTCTGAACAATGCATTTCACTTTCTCCACCCAGTGAATGGAATTGTAGTGCACTCTGAGATCTGCTGGGTGTCCGGTCACGAAAACGTCCAGACGAAATATCACTGCCTCTGCGAGAACTTTTTAATGAAATACTTTCATGAGAAAAAGAACAATAGCAAATAATAACCTTAAAAGCAGAACGAAAATCTTTAGAAAAAAGTGCATATATCATTGGGTTGATCGCTGAGTTACAGTAACCAAGCCAAAAAAGAATTGAGAAGAGTATAGGATCAATGCAATCTTGACAAAAGGCTCGGATAATATAAATTGTAAAAAATGGGAGCCAGCAGAAAATAAAGAGACCAACAATGATAGCAAGAGTTTTTGTGGCCTTAGTTTCTGTTCGAAAACGTTTAACTTGTGTTTTGAAATTTTTTCGTCCAATTTTTTTGCTTCTATATGGTTGATGTTGCTGCATAAATGACATTGCATGTTGGTGGGTTATATCGCTGGTATTTGATTGGCGGCGCTCATTGTCTACTTGTAAATAACAAATTTTGCTTTGCTGGGGAAAGAGTTCCGACTCGATCGTCTCGCTACCGCTTACTGAATTGTAGTGCACCGCATAAAGGGTGCTGCCACTGTTGAAAGGACGGTGTTCACCAGAGCCAGTCGACTCACCACCGCGAAATTCATTAATAGTTTCAGTGGATGCATATGAAACGGATATCTTAATTTTGTCGGGGTTATGAGACCGTCGGGTGGTATATTTTGAAAGGCGCTCTGGGGATGGAGTGCCCAATGTAGTGGTGGTGCTTTGGGTGCTGCCACTACTATAGGTTGAGTCGTGCTGATTTGTACCGCGTCCACGATGAATTCGTAATGTTAAGCGTTTTTCTTCGAAACGTGAACCAATACTTTTCGATCCTATTGGAAGTTCAAAAAGGATTAAACAAAATAATAAAAATAATTTATTAATATATATCAATGTTCATTTACATAAAAAACATTGTTTGAATGTAAAGCAAGAATTTATTTATTTTTAGTAGTAAGTCAAATAATTAAATAAGTACCTCCAAAATCGACTAATTTGTTTCTCCTATATGTCAAAAAACTAATTTACAAGTTCAACAAAATGTCATATGTTTTTGCCATATCCAATGCAATTGGTTTCTTCTTGAATCTATTGTAACCAAACTTAAAAACTATATGTACTATATGAATGACGTAAATATAAAGCAGCAGTTTTTAGCGTAATTTAGAATTTAGAGTATTTTAAATTCTAAGCTTCTTCTAAATGATACGCCTAATGTACATATTTCAGCCCTTATCAGCCATGGGGAGATACTATTAGAAAACAATGGTACCAAATTAAATAAAATGTATGGTTGACCACAGATATTAATTCTGAAATTTCCGAAAGTGATGGATCTTTATTTTTATAAATTGCAATATAAAATAACCATGCCTACTGGTCTTAAAATGATATAGTAAAATTAATAATTTTGTTTGACATTTTTTATTACAATTTTTTATAAACTTGTCTATTTGTTTAATTAGGTGTATAAATGTAAATCACATTAATCAGACAGTTAGGCACAAGAGTCATCTTGTGAGAGTTAGAATATTCTGCAGCAACTGTATTCTGGTGTCTTTTTCAAATCGTGTTCTTTTCAATGTTTCTACGATAAGAATCGACATATGTATGTATATGAATGTCTAACTGTTGAATGCAGAAAGTAAAATGACTACTGGTTAGATGGACCAATAGAACATTGATTTATTTTCGGTTTAGTGTGGAATGTTGACCACCAAAGCAATACTATTTACTACAGTTTCTTTAATCGAAAATTGTCGTTGATGTAGCCATTTAGAGAGTTCCACACATACTAAAAATCAGAATAGTATATAGTGCATACATACACATTTAGAATGTATATTGTATCCTTTATTTTAATATTTTATTGTCATTTTTTGGTGCCGTTAACTATGTTTTAAGTTTAAGTTTCATTTAGAAAACTCATGAAGTATTTCTTGGTAGTATTCACATACAATAGTGATTATATACATATATACGTCTTATTATATAAATGTATACTTTATTTTTGCACACATATGTATATATAAATATGCATATATGTTTCAATATAAAAGCATTTATGCATACTTAACAATTATTTTATATAATCTTATACTTGTATGAAAATTTGTGGTTTAGTGTAGTATCTTAAAACGTGCCGGACCGGGATAAAAATTAATGTCACTAAATATCATAGCCCAATACGTTCGTATTATGCAACATATTGTGATTTAAAACAAGGTAGTGATTGCATATTATCTGTATATATATTGTACCTATTTACTTGTATTTTCTGCATATTATATTCATATAATACTACTACCTTTGCTTATATATGTATATTAAAGGTTGAATATTCTTGAACATGGACTTTTGTACAATAATTTGTAAAGTACAAATATAATACATACGTATACCAATCGTAAGTATTAAAGATATGCTATATAATATTTAAGATGTATGTAAATAAGATTAGGAAACTAATTGAATAAAAATCAAATAATTAAGTTTTTACATTTTTAATCTTCTTGTATTACTTAGCGTACAGATACGGATGAAACTTTTTTATGTATTATATATATACATATATATATTATATGTATATAATGGATTGAAATTTGTATACAATAGAGCTGTTTTGATATCTCCTATTATAAGTGTTGTCCAAAAGGAGTAAATTCACATATAAAATCAAGGCAATATAGTGTATTGGTAACGAATGGAATGGCCAATAATAGCTAATATTCCCATAAACCGCTACGCCAGAGCAGAGCACAGCACTTCATTTTTGACTATTGCTACAGCTATAGTTTTTTATATAACAAAACTCTGAGCAGAGCGAAGCACATACTTTTACATTGTTCTGCTATGGCTTCCGTCAAAGTGAGAGTGGTAGCTATAACATAACAATAATTCTAGAAATTTTGCTGCTACGGAGTAGTAAATGAAAACCCTGCTTTTTAGTCTCTGTAAATACAATACAGAAACAATATTCAAATATCTTGAACAGAATTTGAAGTAAAAAAGAAACAACTCAGGACATAATGCTTCCGGTCTCTCACTTCCATAATCTAGCAAGAAACTAATTAGAATATAATAGGGGTATTCTCTTGCTCTTGCAAAACCCTTGCACGGTGCAAGAATTGCGTATATTTCCTCTTGGTGAACCGCCACAACAACAAATACATGCAGAAAATTATTTGCAATGGCTGTAAAATATGTCAGACCAAAACCTATGTATATTTGCATGCAATGTCACGTAAAAATATAATTGCAACCCTGTTTTAGCTGTCATTTTACATAAAAACGTTACGTCGTTAAATTGTTGAGGAAGGTAAGTTTTAAATAGATTTTATTATTTCTATTTAAAATATAAAGATTTGTTACAGTTTTTTTGTTAAAAATGTATGCAGAAGGTGCGCCAATTCACAATAGCCATGCACAATAGCCATTCACAACAAATTGACCAAATTAGCCATTCATATATCACTAGATTCTGCAATGGGTGCCCTCGTGCCCTTGTATACTTCGGTATAGTATTTTTGCAATCTGCAATCTTGCAAGAGCAAGCGAATACCCCTAATATGTATTATACACATACGTGTACCATATATTTGTTTACAACTAGTTTTGGATTAGCCAAAATTTATTCCACCATCCTCCTCATCTGAGCAACCTGAAATCGTTTTATGGAATGTAGCCGGTGCCATTAGCGCGCGTGCAGCAATCATTTGGAAATTCTCAGATGCTCGGAATCCGCTACGAGTGCACACACAACGGCAAAGTATGCGTTTAAAGGCGATGCGGAACTCATTAGAGAAGAGGGCGTATATGAGGGGATTGACCGCTGAATTACAGTAGCCAAGCCAAAAAAGTATTGAAAAAATTGTAGGTTCAATGCACTCTTCACAAAACGCCCGTACTAAATATATAGTAAAAAAAGGTAACCAGCAAAAAATAAATCCGCCTACGATAATGGCGAGGGTTTTTGCTGCTTTTGTTTCCATGTGAAAGCGTTTTACTTGAAATTTGGCACTGCGCTTACCTCCACGCCTTTTCCCTGGTGAATTGATCACGCTGCTAATATCACCATCAATAGCTGCCAATATGTCCCGCCTACTGCCGGTCAAACTTTCGCTTGTATTGGCAACGTAAGCTCCCTTCTTGAAAGAAGTCTCTGCAACCTCGCAGCCGCCTGTCTTGAAAGAAGACATTCGGCCGTGCGTAAACGTTAATTTACTATCCGTGTTTCCTATAAGGGAAGTAGAATAAGGGGGGTCGGAGTTAATAAACTCTGAACGCAAATCTATTACATTCTCAGATGAAGGGAACGACACTTTAATGGATATTTTTTCATGGCGCTGCCGGTGTATACGCATTGAAGTGGTGCGCCTTGGAGTATGTGTTATAGAGCTTTCATCGTCTCCGTTACTATTCACACTAAGTGTAGAAGACACAGAATGCATGGAGAGAGGAGCACGCTGTGGGGTCCCGCCTGGCCTACCGCGATGCATGCGTAATATCATCTGAGTTTGATTAGCTTGACTGCTGCTGGCATCGCGAGGACTACCTGAAAGTAAATGATTGAAGTTTGGAACCAGAATTGCATTTAGCTTTTTGGAATCTCATGCTAAAATAGGTGGATATGATTTATTATGTTTATATCTCAATTGTATTTGTATTCAATTTGCACATAGGACAAATGGAGAGCACTTAGAAGTTGAGAAACAAAACTTATTAGATATGTACTACATATTTCTATATGCATTTTTCGCTAACATTTATCGAAGTTGTAATAAAACATTTTTACAAGGAGTGATATTTTGTTGGAGTCGTAAGAATTAGGTAAAATCAAAAGGTTGATAAGTTAAACATATTTTTGGCATACATTTTACATGCATTAAAAATTCCATATATACAAAGGATATATTTGGATTTTCTTAACTTTTTAATGGATTTTATCCATTATAACAATTAAGATACCTCACTTCAAAGCATCTCACATGTTGTATTTTTCAAAGTTGGATAATTAGAACCATGTTTTATATAAAGAGCCTGAATCTGAGGAAATACATTTTTTTGACATAAATTTAAGGAACAATTGTTTTAATTTGATTTAGATTAATAATACGCATATTTTCAATAGTAGAAATAGTTGAAATTAAATTGTATTTAACAAGGCCCTACATTTACAATATATTTAAGTAGATATATAGATAAATGCAACCCTATTTATTAAATCCATATATTTTTTAAATAACTTTACATACATACATACACATATACGGAACACGTGGATTTTTTGGTCTACATATGCGAATATACTTTAATGTGAGCCTTTGTATTATGAAATAGTAGAATCCAAAGCTCTAAGTGTACGTCAGTGCATACAAATCTATTCATTAACTTTCAAAACTAAGCCCTCCTCACAATATACGCAAAAAAGCAAAAGATATATGTATGTATTTCTATTCAGAGCCGTAGAGAACATTATGTACTTACATGCAGACATAAATATTGTATTGCTTAGGCGTGGCTCAATGAGGAAATGTTTTATCAATTATTCACCTTATAAATTGTGATAACTATTGACCGCTTTTCCGCTGAATTTTTTAACTTTTCTAAAAGATGTGTCTTTACTTTCATACATGCCATGTCACGCAAATATATAATTGCAACCCTGTTTTAGCTGTCATTTTACATAAAGATATATTACGTCGTTAAATTGTTGAGGAAGGTAAGTTTTAAATAGATTTTATAATTTCTATTTAAATATAAAGATTTGTTACAGTTTTTTCTGTTAAAAATGTATGCAGAAGGTGCGCCAATTCACAATAGCCATGCACAATAGTCATTCACAATAATTTGACCGAGTCAGCCGTTCATATATCACTAAATTCTGCAATGGTTGCTCTCGTGCCCTTGTATATTTCGGTATATGTAGTATTTTTGCGGTCTGCAATCTTGCAAGTGCAAGCGACTACCCCTATAGTATTTGATAATTTACAGCTCATAGTCGCCGACGTGTCGTAAGCAACTGTCTACCACGCGCCATGACAAGTCTGCAGCTGCTACGTTTCTAAACGCATTTTTCTCGAATCATAATTTTCTGAAACTGTCATGGCCGTAAAAAAAAAGTATTCAACCGATTGCTTTAAAATTTACATTTGTTCTTCTACTCATTTATAGTTATCGTCCCTACCAGAATTGTTTATTTTCGAAAATATTTTCATATTTTTTTTAAACGATTTTTACCAAAAAAAAAAAAGATTTTCGTGACTTTGTTTTGAAGTTCGACATTTTTTTTAATGAAATTGATTATATTTGGTAGGGACGATTGCCGCAGAACTACTGAATAATAATCCATTAGATTTTTTTTATTTCAGACAACATGAACAACCGCTATCACCATGACCAGTGAACTACTTTTTTTTGTTGGAGACTACTTTGATTTAAAAAATATATATATTAAAAATGTAAAAAACGAAAAAAAAAATTTTTTTGTACATTTCAAAATACAAATAAAAATATATTAAAAAATTAAAATCATTGAATTTTGTTGTCGCATAAAAAAAATTTTCCTAAAAAGTGGTAAATGTATGCGTTCACATGAGAGTACCCCCTTATGTGACTGTGTTCTCTCTACCACATCCGTGCCACAAGAACTACGTCGTTGTATGCAGAGTTACCATATATACTAATGAGGACTTGTCCTTTCCCTTAATAGTTTTGTCTTAAATATGGTCCGAAAAATTTAAAGTCTTACACCTTTCTAGCCAATGCTTGCACTTCTATCAAATCTCGTTTATATTTATTAACGAAAATGGTGTTTAAACTAACTTGTTCTCATTAAACAATGTTAATATAACAGTTTTAGAACAATGTAACTGTTTGGAGGAAATGTATCCACGTTTATGTTAAGAAATTGATTCTTTAAGCAATTGGTGTAATTGTCTGAGACAAGAAACAACCTTGAGTTCCAACAATTGAAATGCACTATCATTACAACAATCAATCCTAAACAAACAAGTATCAAAACAACATTGAGTTTGAGTACCGCAACAACCTTATCTTAAAACAAAACAAATGTTTTTAAGCAAACAATATATACAAGTATGTAAACAAACCTAAACATATAATACAATCTGTATTTAAACAAACTATCAACTAGTAATAAGTAAACATACTAGTTAGTATAAATAGAAGTAAGAAACATGTAATAAGTTAGTCTTAAGAGTATAAATAAAGAGTACACATTTCGGTGCAGCTCAAAATATATTCTTGTGACTCATTTTTACTTATGGTAAAAATTAACTCGCGTACCGACTGAATTCGGTAGAGGGCGTTCTTAGCTAACGAACGAGCGGCTGGTAAGTTGTCTCCGAGCTCCTGGAGAGAGTCAAGACAAATATTTTTGAGCGACGTGTTTCTGTGAGTGGTGCAAGTCGAAAATGCAGCGTTCATTACAGTAGAGGTACGCGATTAAATTCTGTAACTCTGAAACTCTGTAAATCTGCGACAGAGACGTTTGACGTGATCAAGCTGGCTTACGTGGAAGTCCTCAAGAGACTCAAACGAAGGGTCAATCGGGTCTGACAGGACATTGCAGCCGATTGGAAGTTGCACCACGACAACGGCTCATAACGTATTTTTTGTGAACAGCTACCTAACCAAGAATTGTAAGGATTGGTTCAATAAATTTTTAAAATCGACTCAGTCCTTTTACTTTCCGGACAAACCCCGTATAACTTAATTTAGTGCTTTGTTCTGACATTTTATGGGTTTTCCGTTAAAGGTGATTTGTGGGCGTGGCAGTGATCCGATTACGTCCATCTAAGAACTCGTAATTTTTTTATACTAAGAAATCCGCATACCAAGTTTCATCGAGATATCTCAATTTTTACTCAAGTTACAGCTTGCACGGCCATACGGATGGACAGACAAACAGTCACTCGGATGTCAACTTTTCTCGTCATCCTGATCATTTAGAACCGTTAAGTGAACAAAACTATTATACTCTGTACAAGTTGCAAGAGTATAAATACCTCACATACAATCACCAGTTAATACTTCTCTTAACCCGCATATACTTAATATAAAGATTTTCGAATTGCCAGCGGCATATTGAAGCTATCTTATTAACATTGGGTGAGCGTCTTTTTCTAATAGCAGTGTATCTTTGTGCTAAAATGATTAAAATCGTGGGAAAACTTCTCCTAGCTCCCTATAACTAATATCAGGATTGTTAAACATCCGCTTTACCTCATTCGTTATATATTGGTGATAGTATGTGAGGTACTAAAACCAGACTGAGATAGCTTCTTTTTCTGTTAGGTATATGTGGTAATAGCAAAAAAAGAGAAAATCGAGGCAATGCTACCTTATTACGAGTAGATCAAATAAGTGCCGCTTAACTTTAAACCATTTATCTTGGTCAAAATGTGGGATATATGAAAAATATATTAAAATAAGTGCTTAAAATTATGTTGTTTAGTGCTGAATATGAATGAATTTGGTCCACACTTGGCCCAAACCACGTATTCCTCAAAATCCTAATATAATCAGTTCCGATCTTTTGGTTGACGTTTTGCACATCTAAATAGATATAAACATATAAGTAAATTATACTTTTTAAACTTCCTAAGTACATATATCACCTATAATAATAATTAATAATATACCGAATTTGATTGGAATCGATTTACGTATTCGTCGAACAATGAATCCTGAATTCTTTCACAGCATTTTTCTTTAAATAACACATGAGCGTATTTTTGCGCCTTTGATTGAATGTACAAAATGTTCGGTTACAACCGAACCTACCCCTACCTTACCTGCTTTATACATATACAATAGTTGTTCTAATCATAATTGTTTGCTTTATTATATGGATAAGGATTCTCTCTGAATTTCCATTGTACGAGTATATCCCATAAAGTATGTTTTAAATAATTCTTCAATTAAATATAATTATGTCATCGAACTACGCTAGAGTGAATTTACATATATATTTATGTATAGATTTAAACTAAAAATTATGTAATTTTGCTTCGGATACGCATTATTAACTGGCTATAAATTCTAATTATATTGGGGTCTTCAATTACTTGTGACTAATGCATGCATGAGAACAAATTATTTAAGATAACCAACACATCGACTGATATATTCGGCAGAAAGTCAGTTAGAAACGAAAATAATTATTTGTATATTGCCTTTTATATTTTAGGATTTGAAAACAAAAACAAATTTTAATCATCAAAAATAGCTTTATTGTTTTTCAAAATATTCTCCATTACGCATCAACAGCCCCTTCAAGTGTTGTTACAAACTCAATGAAGATTTTATCAAACCTTACCGCAGGTGGGGGGATATGAAAAGTCTTTTCTTGACTGAGAATTTATTCATTCTAATTTTTATTTTGTGTTTTCATTACTTATATGTATATATTATATGTATATATTTTAGGAAACTATATTAAATAACTAAATATATGTGTATATGTATATGTTTGTATGTATTGCAACATATTGTTTACAATTCAATACATGTGTGTGTGTATGTAATAGTATTTAAGCTGCCAGCTTCGACCAATAGAGGAGGAATTGTGTTCCATCAAGACAACAACCTTGATAGAAAGATTCTCATGCATTCACCTTATAGTTTTTCTTGCCACTAAGCCAGTGGCGTAGCTACAACTTCGGGCGCCCGGGGCCAAGGATGTTCTGCCGCCCCCCTTTATCTACCTACCTACAAGTTTCATGAGGTGGTTCGAACAAAAGTGAATTTTTACAAAATATCTTCGATATTAAGTATATAAAATTTAGGGACTAGAAGCCACGCAAATTCTGAAGTTCCCAAATTCTCACAATACGGTTTTTGAGGAAATTGATAGTAAATTTACTAGACATCTTATTAAAAGCCATAGGAAAAACCCATTTCGTCCCATATCTTGTACACTTTTGACACAATTTGCAGGAATTTCTGGAGTTTTTAAATACCATTTTTGAAAATTTGGAGAAATAAAAGTATTTGTTACATTCAAAGCATAGGGTAACTGTGAGAGTGACACCTCGCGACGACAGAGTAGAAATAAAGATACTGTTTTTTTGTCACTCCTACGTCGCAATGTGTCTCTCACAGTTTGGCCTATGCTTCAACTGTTTCTATCACTATGTTCTATCACTATTTTTAAGAAAGATATAAGACAAATTCAAAGACTGAAAAGTATTCGAGTAAAAATTAATGTTTTTCATTGTTTTTCGTTATCTTTTATAATAATTTTGTAAAAAAATTTGTTGAAGTATTTTTCTGAATATTAAAAAAACAGCGAAGATCGTTTTGCCGCCCCCAAGACATTGCGCCCGGAGCGACGGCCCCCTTCGCCCCCCCTAGCTACGCCACTGCACTAAGCCATTATTACCTGTTCCTGTTTACGGCTTATTCGGATTTTTTTATTCGACGGATTATTTCATAACAAAAAAGTGTGTATGTAAATATTACCTAAAATTCATAGTGTTTAAAGAGTAACGATTTTTTGGATAACAATTTTGGTAGATTATCCAGTTAGGAACGTTCGGAAATAATTAAAACAAGTAAGGAGTTGGGGTGTAACTGATCATTGTATACTCTTGCAAGGCAAAGTGAAATATGGGATTTTCGTAAATATTTTAATAAAAAGTAGGAATTATTGCATTCATTATTTACAATCACAGGAAAGGAGATAGACAATTAATATTATAAATATATTATTTCACAATTTAATAGATTTCCTAGATATTGACAGATAAAAGTTCGAACATATTTATATTAAGTACAAGTATGGGGCCTTGCACTGATTTTACGCATTTTTGGCATAAGAGCATGCTATAGTATTTACAACAAATTCTCCTCGAATTTTTATACCAGAATTAACTATACGTTCGATAAAAACCAGCCAAATGCACTGGTGTCCACGTATTTGGTTTGTAGGTCCTGAAAAGTTTTAGTCTGATTTCGAAAATTTGTGGGCTTACAATTAAATTTAAAGTTGTGTAATGAGAATGGTTGGGTAACTTCACATACCAAATTTGGTTGAAATTTGTTGGGTAATTCCTGAGATATAGGATTTCACCGAAAAGTGGCGGTGTCACACCCATTGTCAAAATTAATACCATTTCCCCACCATCATGGTTGTGAAATTTAATATTTTGGCACATTTATTCAGTGAGTTAAAAGTGGCAATTGTGGGGTGGCAGTAAAATATATTTTGACGCGGAATAAGGAAATTTGGACATCTGTTATGGTTTGTTCGATTCGCTATTATTCAACGCTTGGCGTATAGAAGACTGTTCTATTTAAATTGAATTTTACCAAGAACAGCATGAATTTAAATGTTAATATATACATTGTATGTACATTCCGCAACAATGCAAAGCATTTGCAAAGAAAATCTACAAATGTTGTAAATGAATTGATTTATTTTAAAAGTACTTACCCTTTGTGGTCTTGAAGCCCTGTTTTATTGCTCGTGTAGTTCTCACTGCTGCTTTGTATATGCGCCAATAAAAAAAGAGCATCACAAACATCGGGATGTAGAATGATCCCAATGCCGAGTATAAAACATAACCGCGATCATTTGTCAATTCACACTTTGCAGAACAAAATGACTTTTCATAGAAGAATTTTGAACTCTCCATATATTCTCCACTCTCTAAAGATTCCTGCGCTGGATCTTGGTAATTAAAACCCTCGGTATCTGACATTAATATGTCAGGTGTTGCATCTAATGACATGTGCGTCCGATTGTATGGAAATCGTAACTGCTGCATTTGCTTTAATTGCACACTACGCTGAACAGATACAACAGTTGTAGTATAGAAATGGGTGTAATTTTCTCGTGTGTACACTGACTGTATTATCGACTGATAGAAAGAAGATATATTAAAAGTATTATTTTTATATATGTATATATGTATGTATGTAAATAAATATATTTAGACATATATAAAAAATATTTGCTTAACCAATATGACAATTTAGTATGGTTTATAAAGAGCTATGACCGTAAGTTTTATACAATTTATTCTTTAAACAGTAGTTCGGGTGTACCCGAATATTTCATACCCTTAAAGTGGGTAAGGTTTGCGAGGTATATGGGGTTCAGGGCAAGTTTTCACCCGATTTTATCCATTTTAGGCACAAAGATGCACTCTTATTAGAAAAACACGCTCCCTCAATTTAATTAGAATAACTCACACATTTGTCGTTATATACGGCATAAAGTCAACTGGAATTTCGAAAAAGAAATTATTGATCCGATTAAATCCACTTTTCACATACATACGAGTACATACTATTATTAGAAAAGGATTCACCCGATTTTATCCATTTTAGGCACAAAGATGCACCCTTATTAGAAAAACACGCTCCCTCAATTTAATTAGAATAACTCACACATTTGACGTTATATACGGCATAAAGTCAACTGGAATTTCGAAAAAGAAATTATTGATCCGATTAAATCCACTTTTCACATACACACGAGTACATACTATTATTAGAAAAGGATTCTCTCCGAATTTCTATAATATATCCTACAGATTAAACAACATTTTCGACAAAAAGTTCGAAATTGGAATTTTAATTTACACATTCGGTATCTGGGGATTGTTTTGGTCACACTATTCGGGCAAATGTTTACTCCGTTCATCGGGTGCTTGATTTGCATTCTGGAAAGTGAAGAAAATAAAATTAATTTAAAATTGAGTTATTTGCGAAGTAGGCGTGTTTGTAGTAAGATCTCATTTGTTTTTGCTCTGGAATATAGGAATGTCAAGGTAACATTGAGTCCTGAGATACTGAAATGTTGACGCCCATCGTTCGTTTTTGACCCCGCCTCCCATAAAGACCTCTTGTATAATTCCAAGTCTAAAGGTTAATGCCACTATATTTATTTATTGATACCATCTACGAACTCGTCCTCACTTTTTTGGCAAGGAACATACGACTTATCATCCTGATAACCCTATATCCAATTTGATTATCTTTAAATGATACAAACAACCGTTAAGTGAACAAAACTATTATACTCTGTAGCAACATTAGAGGTGTTCTACGTTATATGGATATTTTTGAAATAGTGTTTTAAGTTAACAGAATGGGCTAATTTCTTTCCTTTTTATGTAAAAATGTTTAAAAAAAATTTGGGGACAATGGGATGATGGGAAGACGGCGCGGAAATGTTTTAAAATTAAAAATTGCCTTCCTATAGGAAAAAACAAGTTTTATGTATTCTAGTATCAATTTTTATACTCTCGCAACAATGTTGCTAAGGAGAGTATTATAGTTTTGTTCACATAACGGTTGTTTGTAAGTCCTAAAACTAAAAGAGTCAGATATAGGGTTATATATACCAAAGTGATCGGGGTGACGAGTAGAGTCGAAATCCGGATGTCTGTCTGTCCGTCCGTCCGTCTGTCCGTCCGTCCGTCCGTGCAAGCTGTAACTTGAGTAAAAATTGAGATACACGTATTCCTTGGTTCCATAAGAAGGTTAAGTTCGAAGATGGGCAAAATCGGCCTACTGCCACGCCCACAAAATGGCGAAAACCGAAAACCTATAAAGTGTCATAACTAAGCCATAAATAAAGATATTAAAGTGAAATACAAAGGATCGCATTAGGGAGGGGCATATTTGGACGTAATTTTTTTGGAAAAGTGGGCGTAGCCCCGCCCCCTATTAAGTTTTTTGTACATATCTCAGAAACTACTATAGCTATCTCAACCAAACTCTACAGAGTCGTTTTCTTCAGGCCTTTCCATATACAGTTCAAAAATGGAAGAAATCGGATAATAATCACGCCCACCTCCCATACAAAGGTTATGTTGAAAATCACTAAAAGTGCGTTAACCGACTAACAAAAAACGTCAGGAACACTAAATTTTACTGAAGAAATGGCAAAAGGAAGCTGCACCCAGGCTTTTTTTAAAGTTGAAAATGGGCGTGGCCTCGCCCACTTATGGATCAAAAACCATATCTCAGGAACTACTAGACCGATTTCAATGAAATTCGGTATATAATATTTCCTTAACACCCTGATGACATGTACGAAATATGGGTGAAATCGGTTCACAACCACGCCTTCTTCCAATATAACGCTATTTTGAATTCCATCTGATGCCTTCTCTATATAGTATACATTAGGAAATGAAAATACAATTCAATACTCAAAGTACACAAATTGATCTAATCCAATTAATTTTACAGCAAAATAAAAAAATACTTATGTAAATGACGGATAATGAAATCTCGATTATCACTTTATCATGCGAGAGTATAAAATGTTCGGTGACACCCGAACTTAGCCCTTCCTTACTTGTATAACATTAGATTTGTGTATCGGCAATTGAGAGAAAGTGCAAAAATAACAATAAATGATGTATTAATATTTTGGCAACAAGGTCGAATTCCGACAAAAGATGTAGCTAGGTGTGTCGATAAATTAGAATCTCTGTACAAATTATGGCAGAAGATTCAAAAAACCGTACCAAATAAAAGATCTGATGCTCAGAAAAAAATTGTTGAAGACTTTTCTGCAGAATTGGATAATTTGTTTGACATTGCTCATAGAGATGCCTTACAAAACATGCGTATTAGCGAAGACAAGGAATTTTTGATTCTACAAAGGCAAAAAGGTCGCCCTGGTAGCATGGCCGGTGCTGACATGGTATTGTATCGGCGACAAAACCGAGCAGATCACCGCATTGAGAAAGAAATGTCTAGAAAAAGGAAACATCAACAAATGTCGGAAGTGAATCGTAAGTTTATCAAATGAAATTAATTTTATTTATAGTGGTAATGGTCAATTATAAAATGATATTGTGTAGTCGAACTCAAAGACGATTTTGGTATGGACTATGAAGAAGATATTGGTGACAGTGAGCCTGAAGTAGCGGAAACCAATGTGAAAAAAAATACAAAACAAACTGCTTCAACTTGTATTAACAGGGGAAAACAACTTTTTATCATACCGCGATTGCTTTCAGCACTTGATAGCGCCAAAGTAAGCGATGGAAAGGCGATGCACATTCTGATGGCGACTGCAGAAGGATTGGGCCATTGCACTAGCGACTTGGTAGTCAATCGTTCTACTCTCCATAGACTGAGGGAAGAGCATCGCAGAAAATAAACACAGAGGATTCAAGAGAGTTTTATTGACAAAGTATACCATGATTGAAAATATACGTATAGGTTATTTTAATACTAATAATATTTTATTCTAGCTAAGTGATACACAAGCAATGGTCGTCCACTGGGATGGTAAAGTATTGCCAGATCTAATTGGAAAAATAAAAGTTGAGCGAATTGCAGTGCTTGTTAGTTATAATGGCGAATCCAAATTTCTAGGCGCTCCAAAACTTATATCTGCCACTGGTGAAAATATAGCTACAGCCGTTTTTGATACACTTAGTAAATGGAATATTTTAGATCGCGTAGAAGGCATTTCTTTTGACACCACGTCCACTAATACTGGTCCAATGAATGGAGCATGCGCTCAATTGCAACGCATGTTAGGAAGAAATTTGTTGACGTTACTATGCCGTCACCACATTCTAGAAATATACTTGCGTAGTGTATTCGACCTGCATTTCAAAGTAACTCAAGCACCAGAAGTCTCAATTTTCGAGATTTTTGCCAAAGCCAGGCCAAATATTGACACTTCATCATTTAAGAGTGAGCTCGACCGTGAAGGAAGAAGAAAAACAGTTCCTCCTTCAAGTTATTGAAGAATACCCAAAAATATAAGTCCTATAAATAATCAGAATTAATTTAAGTTTTAATATTTCTAAATGTATTAAATAAATTGATATGAATAAAAATATTTCCTTTAGGTAGTAGTTTTAAGTTAATATATTGCAAAAAATTGGAGAAAAATAATACACTAAAAGAAAAATTGATACTTGAATACATAAAACTTGTTTTTTCCTATAGGAAGGCAATTTTTAATTTTAAAACGTTTCCGCGCCGTCTTCCCATCATCCGATTGTCCCCAAATTTTTTTTTAAACATTTTTACATAGAAAGGAAAAAAAGAACCCATTCTGTAAACATAGAATACATTTTGAATTTTAAGGACAGGTCTAAGCAACATGTTGCAAAAGTATAAAAATATAGAAAAGTGCTTTCTAATTAATGAAAATAAAAATGTGGACCAAACTAAAAATAAAATTCTTTTAATATTTTATCTAAGGGAAGATACATATTTTTTCGAATATAACAAATGAATTATCACTACTAATGCTTACATATGTATGTGTCAGTTATGTTTAGGTTTTGTTTGAGTAAGCAATTTCATGCTTTTATCAAGGCCCATGATTATAATTATTGAAATATGTTGATTTGGAAGACATGTACTTCTAACGCTGGAATTTAATTGAGCCAGCCGCGGTGGTCATTTTCCCGAAATCATTTTTAAAACATAATAGCAGACCATTATCTTAATAATAAAGGTAAATTCTTGACCATAACTTTAAATTATATGCGTTTTATGTATTTCTCCTTGAAAACTGCATGTTAAAAAAATGTATTTACTTCAAACTTTCATTAATTTCCCTGTCAATATTGTATACAAACATATGTATGGAATACATTGTGACAAAAACGCACCGGGAAATTGTAATTGAATTCTCCGGGTAAATGGAATTTCAATTGGTCCACCAACGAAATTGCCGCTCTTTGGAGACCGTCTTCAGTCGACCGAAGTGATAAAACAAAATTCGCTGAAGACCATTCCAAAAAGTGCTTATGAAAAATGTTTCGAGGGGTGGAAAATCGCTTATCGTCCAATTTTGACCCGGCTTATGTTAAGCCGTTTTGTATCATCCTGGGTTTAAAATTCAATGTATGTCGCATTTATTTATTGATTTTTTGAGATATGAATATTAAATCTGTTTGATGAGGGGCCAACGCACTTTTTTTTTTATTTTTAGCCTGCAGTTGCCCCTTGCTACTGCAAAACCCTGTACCAAATTACAGGTTTATATCTTAATTTAGCGCGCAGTTGAGTCATTTTATCAGTTTTCAATTAATGCCGTTCAACGAATCTACGAGCTTGTGTACCAATTGTCATTAAGATATGTATGTATATTAGTTTTTACTCAAGTTATCACTTGCATGGATGGACAGACGGACAGACAAAGAGTCACTCGGATTTCAGTGACACTTATTATTTCATTAAGCAATTTCGTTTCCAGTAGGTGCATTTTAAACATTTCGTTTTAATTTGTTTGATAATAACGATTAATTGTATGTAGAATATCAAATTTGCATTTGTGTAAAATTATATAACCGAAGCGAAAGCGGGCATCATATATACATACATGTACTTCTGTATACCATAGAAAATTTCGAGTTCGTAGATGGGCGTAATCGGACCACTGCCACGCCCACAAATCGCCATTAAAGGAAAACATATAAAGTGCCATAACTAAACACTAAATTAAGATATAAAACTGTAATTTGATACACAGGATCGCAGCAGCAAGATGCACCTGTGAGAAATTTTTTTCGAAAGAGTAGGCATGGCTCTGCCCTCTAACAAGTTTAATGTACATATCTCCTAAGCCGGTTAAACTACAACAACCAAATTTTATAAGAATTTCCACCCACAGTGTGAAAATGGATGAAATCGAAGGATAACCCCTCTCACTCTCCATATTACGGTACTGTTAAAAATTACTAAAAGCGCGATAAATCAATAAGTAGTTACGACAGACACATTAAATTTTACCACCGAGATGGTATGAGAGAGCTTTATGGGAGCCAGCGTGCAAATTGGACGATGGACGTGGCACCGCCCACTTTTTAGTGAAATCCCATATCTCATCACTCGACTAACCGATTTGGACAAAATTTAGTACGCCGCATTTTTACATTATTATGTCACATTATGAAAATTGACCAAATCAGACAATAACCACGCCTACTTCCCATATAGCACAAGTTTAAATTCCACTTGATTCGTTCAGTTTCCAGTATCAAGAAGCAATTAATATAACGGGATAAAATTTAGACGAATAATGTCTTTAGTGTGTGCCCTCTTATATCAAAAAATTTAAATCCAATAAAAACTGTTCAAGCCCATAGGTATCGAATATATATATATGTATATATATAGTAGATACATATGTATATGTACATATATAACTGAAAATAAGGGATAATCTTTCTCTTATAATTTTATGTTTGTATGACAAAAATGGGTTCAACCGGACCTTTCTTAGCTCTCATATACTTAATATAAAGATTTTCGATCTTCTGAGTCTTTGTACCGCACATATCGACCAATTGTGAGTTATTCAAATGAAAATAAAAAAACGTGTTTTATTCATAACAGTGTATCTTAGTACCAAAAATAGATAAAGTTGAGCGAAAACAATAACAATGCAAGTATTAGGATTTCGAACATCCGGCTAACTTTACTCTTTTGATTGGTTTTACACCTTAAAGTATTTTCCTGGCTTTGATTCTTGCAAGTTACAAGAGTATAAAATGTTTGGTTACACCCGAACTTAGCCCTTCCCTACTTGTTCTAACTAACATTTACAGTTTGTGCCTATTTTTATACTCTCGCAACAATGTTGCTAAGGAGAGTATTATAGTTTTGTTCACATAACGGTTGTTTGTAAGTCCTAAAACTAAAAGAGTCAGATATAGGGTTATATATACCAAAGTGATCAGGGTGACGAGTAGAGTCGAAATCCGGATGCCTGTCTGTCCGTCCGTCCGTCTGTCTGTCCGTCTGTCCGTCCGTCTGTCCGTCCGTCCGTGCAAGCTGTAACTTGAGTAAAAATTGAGATATCATGATGAAACTTGGTACACGTATTCCTTGGCTCCATAAGAAGGTTAAGTTCGAAGATGGGCAAAATCGGCCCACTGCCACGCCCACAAAATGGCGGAAACCGAAAACCTATAAAGTGTCATAACTAAGCCGTAAATAAAGATATTAAAGTGAAATTTGGCACAAAGGATCGCATTAGTGAGGGGCATATTTGGACGTAATTTTTTTGGAAAAGTGGGCGTGGCCCCGCCCCCTTCTAAGTTTTTTGTACGTATCTCGGAAACTACTATTGCTAAGTCAACCAAACTCTACAGAGTCGTTTTCTTCAGGCATTTCCATATACAATTCAAAAATGGAAGAAATCGGATAATAACCACGCCCACCTCCCATACAAAGGTTATGTTGAAAATCACTAAAAGTGCGTTAACGGACTAACAAAAAACGTCAGAAACACTAAATTTTACGGAAGAAATTGCAGAAGGAAGCTGCATCCAGGATTTTTTTTTAAATTGAAAATGGGCGTGGCCTCGCCCACTTATGGACCAAAAACCATATCTCAGGAACTACTAGACCGATTTCAATGAAATTCGGTATATAATATTTTCTTAACACCCTGATGACATGTACGAAATATAGGTGAAATCGGTTCACAACCACGCCTTCTTCCAATATAACGCTATTTTGAATTCCATCGGATGCCTTCTCTGTATAATATATAGTACATTAGGAACCAATGATGATAGCGGAATAAAACTTTACAAAAATACGGTATTTGAAAACTATGTAAATGACGTATAATGAAATCTCGATTATCACTTTATAATGCGATAGTATAAAATGTTCGGTGACACCCGAACTTAGCCCTTCCTTACTTGTTCTTATTATATTAAATAAACAATAGTCTCTTAGATTAGTATTATTAATATAATATAAACATTGTTAATTATAAAATTCCAAGTAATTATTTTATATATATTTATATTATACATATGTATGTATGTATGTATGTTCATTTATTGTAAATTCTATATATACCTTTTGATCCTTCCAGCCAACAAGTGGCGGAAAGCATATAACAAATGAAAGCACCCAAACTCCAGCAATCAATGATTTAGCCCGTTTTGTTGACATTATACTCGGGTAGGCAACCGGACGGGTAACGGCTACATATCTATCTAAAGATATTGCGCATAAGTTCAATATGGATGCTGTGCACATCCATACATCTACAGCAAGCCACATACGACACCAGACATCACCGAATATCCATATCTATAATAAATATGAAAAATAGCAATAAAATCAAAGATTACTGCATTAAAGTTTTTTTATAAACTAGAGTATTGTATTACTATTACCATTAATACAAAAATACATACAACGTTATTGCAATAAATAAAAAAAGAGAAGTTGGGCAATTTTTAATTGGGTTTAAACTCAATACTTGCATAAAGCACATTTTATTTCTTTATATTTCTTATATAAATATATATGTATAATGGATAGGTTCAAATATATAAATAAAAACACTTATCACAAGCAAGAAGAGCTAAGATCGGGTGTAACCAAATATTTTATACTTTCTCTATTTGCAAGAAAAACGCTGTAAATGAATTCAATACTCCTTATTGGAAGATCATATACCATACTCACTACATTTCATTACTACTTTTTACTTCATGCCCTAGATATTTTTATTCAAATCTATCTAATTAATGGAAAGCAATACAACTATTCATCATATACATAATAGCAATACTTTTTTTGTCAGATCTTCTTTTGATTTATATTCGATACAAACTCAATACCAAAATTGGCGGGAATTGGTCGAGAAGTTCCCGAGATATAGGAATTTCACATAAAATGGGCGGTGCTACTCATATTGTCCAGTTGCTCTATACTAAATTACAGTTTGGTACGTCAATTTGCGGCATATGTACTTATAGCAATTCATAGATTTGCGATTGGCTCGATTTCGCCAATTTCGCAATACCAACCTTCTACTATGTACAATTGGTTGAAATTCAATGGAAACTTGAAAAAAATTGGTACACATTTTCTGCAGATGTTTTACAGTAGTTTAAAACTGTTGGTTTAACGAAACCTTTGTTTTTACAAAGAAGTTTAAAATACATAATAATGTTAATGAATTTTGTAGCAGAGATACATAAAAGACATAATTTTGATGATTTGTAAAGTTTACAACTTTTTCCATTAAGGGACATCTCGACAGGCAATTTAAAATTGCAAAAAGTCTGGATTACTGGCAATTCAATGGAGACACATTGTTAATGTTTAGAAGTTGATGTACATACATATGTATATTGCTAACGATGTACTTTTATTTTGGTAGAGCAGTTTTCCATAAGCTAAATAGTGAATTAACACTTTTTTGCACTATATAATGTAAAATAAAATTATACACACGAATTAGTGTAGTGTTAGTGATTAGAAATACGAAAAGACACTAATTCGTTAAGTGTAAAATTAACTTTCAACTTTAAACGCAAATATTTCGAAAGCACTACTAATATCTCTTGATCTGGATAATCTCCTCTATCCTACCATACTCGTGTTACCCATTTTATTACCGAAATCCTACTTATTTAATTAGTAAATAACCATTACGCAACAATTATTTAAGCCTAAACATATGAATACTTTTTTCCCCAAAAAAATCATTTGTTGAAAAAAGTACATTTCAATTTTTTTCATTTTCCCTATTGGCTAGTCCAAGAAGTCTTTTGGTATTTCTAATCAAACTTCAACTTATTTTTTTATAATTATACTAATAAATAAATTTATACTAATAATAATGTAATAATTTAATTCTCCTAGAGACATTATTCCATCAGTGTAAATCGAAATTTCCAAATTTCCAGAACTGAAGCGAGGGAACCATTGTTGTGATACACGAACTAATACAGCATCGTCTCCGTAAACTTCACACATTTCATTGGTGGTTTGCGTGGCATTCTTCCCTAAAGAAATATGCGAACCAAAGAAGCATTTCAAAAAATTCACAACCCTAAAAGAAAGCCCCAAGGCAAAGAATGTTAATAAATAGAGAAGGCGCAAAAGTTAAATAAAATCCTTTTGAGTACAAATTTGTAGTTTTCACATGAGGGAACAGCGAAAAATAGGAATAACTTCGAAAATAAAAATATACCACGCGATGAGCGAAACGGGGTAAATGCTATACATAGACACAACGAATGTTCTTAAATGAAATATGGATGCACATGACTATTTAGATTTGGGTAGTTTTCTATGATATGACAAACAAATTCATAATTTATATTTACAAATAATCTCCTGAAATAAAAAGGTGGATTATTGGTAAAAACCGCGAAATAAATAAAGCATTTAATGTATAAATCTTCAATACATTTATATATGTTGTGGGTTGCGTGAGCAATAATCCCTTATGTTTCAATAAGTATTTATCTGTACTAGTCAATCACTATCATTAATAGAATACGTCTCAGCTGGTATGGCCTGCAAATAATCGCGAGTTCGGGCTGAGCAAAAAATTGAGTTTTGACAAAACGTTGATAAAACAAGTAAGGAAGAGCTAAGTTCGGGTGTCACCGAACATTTTATACTCTCGCATGATAAAGTGATAATCGAGATTTCATTATACGTCATTTACATATTTTTCAAATACCGTATTTTTGTAAAGTTTTATTCCGCTATCATCATTGGTTCCTAATGTATATACTCGTATTATACAGAAAAGGCATCTGATGGAATTCAAAATAGCGTTATATTGGAAGAAGGCGTGCTTGTGAACCGATTTCACCCATATTTACACGTACATGTCATCAGGGTGTTAAGAAAATAGTATATACCGAATTTCATTGAAATCGGTCTAGTAGTTCCTGAGATATGGTTTTTGGTTCATAAGTGGGCGAGGCCACGCCCATTTTCAATTTTTAAAAAAAGCCTGGGTGCAGCTTCCTTCTGCAATTTCTTCCGTAAAATTTAGTGTTTCTGACGTTTTTTGTTAGTCGGTTAACGCACTTTTAGTGATTTTCAACATAACCTTTGTATGGGAGGTGGGCGTGGTTATTATCCGATTTCTTCCATTTTTGAATTGTATATGGAAATGCCTGAAGAAAACGACTCTGTAGAGTTTGGTTGACTTAGCAATAGTAGTTTCCGAGATACGTACAAAAAACTTAGTAGGGGGCGGGGCCACGCCCACTTTTCCAAAAAAATTACGTCCAAATATGCCCCTCACTAATGCGATCCTTTGTGCCAAATTTCACTTTAATATCTTTATTTATGGCTTAGTTATGACACTTTATAGGTTTTCGGTTTCCGCCATTTTGTGGGCGTGGCAGTGGGCCGATTTTGCCCATCTTCGAACTTAACCTTCTTATGGAACCAAGGAATACGTGTATCTCAATTTTTACTCAAGTTACAGCTTGCACGAACGGACGGACAGACATCCGGATTTCGACTCTACTCGTCACCCTGATCACTTTGGTATATATAACCCTATATCTCACTCTTTTAGTTTTAGGACTTACAAACAACCGTTATGTGAACAAAACTATAATACTCTCTTTGGCAACTTTGTTGCGAGAGTATAAAAAAAAAAAACAAGTAAGGAAGCCCAAAGTTCGGGTGCAACCGAACATTTTATACTATTGCAACTTGCAAAAATCAAAGCCGGGTAAATACTTTAAGGTGTAAAACCAATCGTATAGAGTAAAGTTAACCGAATGTTCGAAAATCCTGATATTAGTTATATGGGGACTAGGCCAAGTTTTTGCTCAAATTTACCTATTTTTAGCACAAAGATACACTGTTATGTGTAAAACTCGCTCTCTAATTTCCACTGAGATAACTCAAATACCTAAAATAACGATTTTCGAACTTCCGGGTTACTTTGTACCGCATATATAGGACATATGGGAAGTATTGGTACGATTCAATCGCTTTTCAAATTTACCTCTTTTTAGCACAAAGATACACTGTTATGTGTAAAACTCGCTCTCTAATTTCCACTGAGATAACTCAAATACCTAAAATAACGATTTTCGAACTTCCGGGTTACTTTGTACCGCATATATAGGACATATGGGAAGTATTGGTACGATTCAATCGCTTTTGACATACAGATATACCGTTATAAGAGAAGGATTATCCCTGAATTTTAATTATATATCTCACACATTCTGGGGTCATATTCGGTACCTAGAGTCTTGAACAGTTTTGGTTAGATTTAAACAATTTTCTGTCATAAGGTGGCATACTTTAAAGAAATTATTTGTGCAAAGTTTTATCCCGTTATATTAATTGCTTTTTGATTTATGTACTGGAAACTGAACGAATAAAGTGGATTTTGAAGTTGTGCTATATGGAAGTAGGCGTGGTTATTGTCAGATTTGGTAAATTTTCACAATGTGGCATAGAAATTTTAAAAAAGCACTACATTCCAAATCGGTCAGTTGGATCTCGAGATATGGGATTTCACCAAAAAGTGGGCGGTACCACCCCCATCGTCCAATTTTCACTCCGGTTCTCATAAAGTTCTCTCATACCATATCGGTGGTAAAATTTAATGTTTCTGGCGTATTTAGTTACTGAATAATCGCGCTCTTAGTAGTTTTTAACATTACCGTTATATAGGGAGTGAACGGCGTTTTCATCCAATTTCATATATTTTCACAATATTGGTAGGTAGTTTTAATAATATTCGTTCTGAGCGAATTTGGTTGTTGTAGCTTAAGTGGTTTAGGAGATACATACATTAAACTTATTAGAGGGCGGGGCCACGGAGGGTCGGGAAGAGGTCGTTGATGAAGACCGTGCTGGGTGACCTGCGACAATGTGGCTCGTGTGTGCAAAATTTTGAACTCAGACCGTTGACTAAGTATTCGTTTAATTGTCCAGATGGTCCTCTGGTCTCGCGCTGGCAGCGCTGCATCGACGCAGAAGGAGCCTATTTTGAAAGTTTTTAAACAAATAAAAATCGGCAAAGCGCCTTTAGCATATATCAGTCTCAGCTGTCATGTTTCGCCGAAGATATAAGTGCCGCGATGTTTTAACCTCAGTCTTGCAAACGCTGAAAGGTGGAGAAAAAAGAACCTGTTTCCACCTCACTTTCTTCAATACAACATTGACAGCTTGCGTCCGATAAGATTTTTAGCCGTACCGCACGGATTCATATTGGAAAATATTCATTAAAAACTACTACGATTACGAAGAGATGAACTTTGCTAAGAGAATGAAGTAGTTCATCAGATCTCCTGCGTTTTACTCTAGGTGTAAAGGATCTAGCATTCGCACAGGAGCTAGTCATAGACCAAAACCTGTCGAGCTTTCGCGAATTCCATAGGAAAATATTCAGATATAATCCTTCTCTGACAATGGTATGTCTGTATGTCGAAATTGGTCGAATTGGGTCAAATGCATAAATTTGAGCGAAAACTTGACCTAGCCCCCTTATAACCATTAACAGTATTTTCGGACATCTGGCTGACTTTGTTGCTCCATATAATTGGTGACTGTATGTGAGGTACATTAATGACAACAGTTAATCGATAATATCGGGTCGATACTAACCCAACTCGAATATCAATACATAGTATAAGAGAAAGTAGATTTTTCTGTCCCTATGTAACTGTGTATGCTTAAATCTTTATAATTACGCAACGGTTTTTAATGCGGTGTTTTTAATAGATAGAGTGATTGAAGAGTAAGGTGTATATGTATAAAAACATCCATTAAATAGTGAATAAATACTATTATTTTTGAGTTTTCTATTGTGATGTCCTAAATAAGTAAATTTTTCCGCTTACGTTGCAAACGCAGGCTGAAACCTACTAGATTTATCAAAATAATGTAGTAAGTATTGTACACATTGAAAAGGTCTACAGAAAACTTCGCGATGGTATGTGTCTATCTCTTATGGATATCCCACAATAACATTTTTTTATACTCTCGCAACATACTAGTTGCTAGGGAGAGTATTATAGTTTTGTTCACATAACGGTTGTTTGTAAGTCCTAAAACTAAAAGAGTCATATATAGGGTTATATATACCAAAGTGATCAGGGTGACCAGTAGAGTTGAAATCCGGATGTCTGTCTGTCCGTCCGTGCAAGCTGCAACTTGAGTAAAAATTGAGATATCATGATGAAACTTGGTACACGTATTTATTGGCTCCATAAGAAGGTTAAGTTCGAAGATGGGCAAAATCGGCCTACTGCCACGCCCACAAAATGGCGAAAACCGAAAACTTATAAAGTGTCATAACTAAGCCATTAATAAAGATATTAAAGTGAAATTTGGCTCAAAGGATCGCATTAGGGAGGGGCATATTTGGACGTAATTTTTTTTGGAAAAGTGGGCGTGGCCCCGCCCCCTACTAAGTTTTTTGTACGTATCTCGGAAACTACTATTGCTATGTCAACCAAACTCTACAGAGTCGTTTCCTTCAGGCATTTCCATATACAGTACAAAAATGGAAGAAATCGGATAATAAATATACAAAGGTTATGTTGAAAATCACTAAAAGTGCGTTAACCGACTAACAAAAGCGTCAGAAACTACTGCCTTCATTATCATCGGAAGTCATTTCGCTTAGCAAATCCAACTAAGCAAATCTCTTTTCAACGTTTGATTTTCCTGGTGCAGAGCTCAAATTCAGTATTTTCCCCCAAAAACCAATGCTTTATTAACACACGAAATGCTTTTAGTACATATGATCAATTTTTTTGTAAGCTTGTCGGCCAGTGTATGAGTTATATTGTTGAATTACAATTATTTCAGTGGCGCAGTCGGTAGGATACTACAAGTATCCGAAAAAAGAACCGCGAGTGGAAAATAAGTTAAATTTTATAATCCGCAATTCGCAAAAATACGCGCTTCAACTGGGAAAATAATTCCAATTCGGTCATCCCAAACAAGTGGAAGCAAAACAAAAATTCAAAAACACAAAAACCTGTAAGTCCAAAGGCAAGGTAAAAACATCGAATTAAGTGACAATCAAACAAAAAAATGGCACAACCAGCACAACCAGAGAATACATTAAACGAGAGCAACCTTGCTGAGGCCCGTGGACAACTTAAGGATGTCCCTCCATTTAGGGGAGAGCCAGAAACACTTTTTACCTTCATTAGCAGAGTGGACTACATACTGTCCCTCTACCATACACTAATTTTGAAACAAATAAAAACATTGAAATTAAAAATAAAACTCCAAATTTTTACCAAAATCCGAAAGCATTTAAAAATTACCCAATCAATCAATCCCAATACCAACCGAGATACCCCCAATATCCTCAACCATTACAACCCAGCTTCAACCCATACATGCATGCACCCAGACCCATTTATACACAACAATTATCTAACAACCAACCCATGGGACCCGGACAAACTTATCCCGGACCCAACAGGTACATGAATCCTCAACCAATTTTAAACAGAATTCCATTTCCCAAATCTAATTTTAACCTAACCCCTCAAACACAACAACCACGCATGCCATCTAACCCAAACTTCCCACTACAACAAACAACCAAACGACCAAGACCATCGGACAGCGAACAAACCAAAATGTCCATTGACGAACTTAGATTACAAGAAGCACAAGAATACGAACAAAATTATCAACAACCATACGAACAAGAATACTACGACTACACTCAGTACCAAGACCAGACTTATGAAGAACAGTGTCAGGCACCACTCAATCAAGACCAAGCCGAAATCAATTTTGACGAAAATTTTCAGTCACCAGCCCCGGAAGATACAAATACTTAATAATTACCCACAAGGGCCACGCTCAGAAATGTTTGATTGACACAGGATCCACAATCAACATGATGCGAAAGAATTTTTTTTCTCTACCAATACACAATACTGAATGTGAAGTTTTTACATCAAATGGTCCGATGACATTAAAAGATTCAATAACTCTGCCAAGCAACAACATAATTAGGACACCTGAACAATTTTACTTACACGACTTTTCTGGCGACTACGATGTGCTAATTGGCAGAAAACTGCTCAATAAAGCACAAGGTATAATAAATTACAAAACTCATACTATTACACTTTTCGATAAAATCTACACATTGATAGACACAGATTCAAGCAAAGATCAATTTTTCTACACACAAGATTCATATGAGAAACCAACCCCCAAATCAGATAAAAAAATAGACTTTTCACTATTCCGTCTGGATCACCTTAATCCGGAGGAAACCTCTAAATTAAAACATTTATTAAACAAATTTAAAGATTTGCAATATTCTGAAGGAGAACGTTTGACATTCACAAACACAATCAAACATGTATTAAACACAACACACAATTCTCCCATTTATTCAAAACAATACCCACTTGCTCAAAGACACGAAAATGAGGTAGAGAACCAGGTGCAGGAGATGCTTGAGCAGGGATTGATCAGAGAAAGTAATTCACCCTACAATAGTCCCACTTGGGTTGTACCAAAGAAATCCGGCGCTTCGGGAAAAGCAAAATACAGAGTAGTCATTGATTACAGGAAGCTGAATGAAATAACCATTCCCGATAGATTTCCTATTCCCAATATGGACGAAATACTTGGAAAACTGGGAAAATGCCAGTACTTCACAACAGTTGATTTAGCTAGGGGTTTTCATCAGATAGAAATGGATTCAGAATTCATACAGAAAACTGCATTTTCAACCAAACGTGGTCATTACGAATACGTTCGCATGCCATTTGGCCTAAGAAATGCACCCGCCACATTCCAGAGGTGCATGAATAACATACTCCGACCATTAATTAACAAACACTGTTTGGTTTATTTGGATGACATCATTATTTTTTCCACATCTCTCGACGAACACTTAAACTCATTGCAATTGGTTTTTGAAAAACTGTCCGAAGCAAATCAAAAGTTGCAACTAGATAAATGCGAATTCCTGAAAAAGGAAGCAACCTTTCTAGGACACATCGTAACACCCGATGGAATAAAACCAAACCCTCTTAAAGTAGAAGCCATAGCATCATACCCAATCCCAACAAAAGTAAAAGAAATCAGAGCATTCCTCGGAATGACCGGTTATTACCGAAAGTTTATCCCAAGCTACGCTGACATAGCAAAACCCATGACCCGCTACTTAAAAAAAAGGAGCAAAAATAGACATAAACAACCACGAATATGTGGAAGCATTCGAGAAACTTAAAACCCTAATAACAAGCGAACCAATTCTACAACTTCCCAATTTTGAAAAGAAATTTGTATTGACTACAGACGCTAGTAACCTGGCTCTTGGAGCTGTCCTTTCTCAAAACAATCACCCCATATCTTTCATAAGCAGAACATTGAATGACCATGAATTAAATTACAGCACCATCGAAAAAGAATTACTTGCCATAGTTTGGGCCACAAAAACATTCCGTCACTACTTGTTGGGAAGACATTTCCAAATAGCTAGTGATCATCAGCCTCTCAGATGGTTACATAATTTAAAGGAGCCAAATGCCAAACTGCAGAGATGGAGAATTAGATTGGCTGAGTTTGACTTTGATATTGAGTACATAAAAGGGAAACAGAATTAAATTGCTGACGCACTGTCCAGAATCAAGGTTGAGGAGAATCATTTCAGTGAAGCCACCCAACATAGCGCAGTAGAAGACAGTAATGATCTTATCCAGTTAACAGAAAAACCAATAAATGTATTCAAAAAACAGATAATATTCATTAAATCAGATCAGAATAGTGTAAAGCAGACAACCGTTTTCGGAAATTCAATAACCACCATTCACTATAACAACATGACTGTTGAGAACGCCAAGCAATTCTTACTTGACCACTTCATTTCCAAAAGCATTGCCATGTACATCGTGAGCGATGCCGATTTCGAGATCATCCAGACAGCCTATAGGGAAATTATTAACCCCTCTTATACTAAAGTGACTCGTAGCCTCATTCTATTGAATAACGTGAGCTCATATGCTGAGTTTAAAGAAATCATACTTCAAGCCCATGAAAAACTGTTGCATCCAGGTATCCAAAAAATGACTAAACTATTCAAAGAAAATCATTATTTCCCAAATAGCCAACTTCTGATTCAAAACATCATAAATGAGTGCCGTGTGTGTAACCTAGCCAAGACAGAAGACAGAAACACAAAAATGCCTTTTAAAGTCACACCTAGCACTGGGCATTGCCGCGATAAATTTGTAATAGACATCTATTCATCCGAGGGTAAGCATTACCTTAGTTGCATTGACATTTACTCAAAGTTCGCCACTCTAGAACAAATAAAAACAAAAGATTGGATGGAATGCAAAAACGCCCTGATGCGTATCTTTAACCAACTCGGAAAACCTACACTGTTAAAGGCAGACAGGGACGGTGCATTTTCCAGCCTAGCTCTTAAGCAATGGCTCGAGAGTGAGGGTGTTGAATTACAATTCTTTCAGTATATAGAGTATATGTATATATAAAGTTTCTTAGATTTCGATCCTCTGGTTGACGTTTTACATCTTAAGGTATTTGTCTGGCCTTAATTCTAGCAAGTTGCAAGAGTATAAAATGTTCGGTTGCACCCGAACTTAGCCCTTCCGTACTTGTTTTTAATGCCCAGTTACGAAGAACCGTGTAGTTCAA
Source organism: Bactrocera tryoni (assembly GCF_016617805.1). NCBI lineage: Eukaryota > Metazoa > Arthropoda > Insecta > Diptera > Tephritidae > Bactrocera > Bactrocera tryoni. The sequence goes on from NW_024396617.1 coordinate 38,175, forward strand.
ATATTTTCGAAAACACTGTATACAACGCTCATTTCTATTTAATTTTATAGCCCATTACTTAGTTAAAGTAAACGCTTTTCCGATTTTCGTTGGAGTTATTGCAATTTTCTCGCTAATTTTAATATTAAAGAATTGCACATCTAATTTAATTGTGACAAGAGTATAAAAATTAAAATATAATAATGTACTTGTACTAATGTGACCTAACTTAGAATATTTCCAATTTATGAGAGAACCGGACATGAGTAAAGTAAAGGACAAATTTGATTTTATTAATCAACAAAACTTAATGCGCATTTGCATGATGTAGGCAAAAATGGTTAGAGCCTACGTTGTGAATGATAGAAAAATCTTTCAACATGACTTAAGTAACCAAAAATCTACATTTATTTTTAGTATTTATTCTAGTATTTTATTCTATTCCAGCATTGCCCTTCAATCAGCTGCGAGTTAAAGGACAATGCAAAATAACCCGTCAGCGACAACATAACTAGTCAAACTTCCCAAGAAGGAAACAACGAAAACAACAACGGTCGGTCAGCGAGGACACAACGCCAACAGAAAAACAATAATACATTGAAGTCAATATTCCTTTTGTATAGTAATATACATATGTATATATATGTATATATATATATATATATATAGCCAAAATTCAACAGTATTTTCCCCCAAACAGCAATGCCTTATTAACACACGAAATGCTTTATGATCCATTTTTTGTAAACTAGCACATGTTGCTTCACAAAAATGCTATATCTCATTAACTAACAGTTATAACCCAACTAATAGAAATCATATAGATGGTAGTAGTAGTATTATCTATGTATCCGCCACAGTGAAGCGTGGACGGGTCCTCTAGTATATATATATATATATATATAGATAATACTACTACTACCATCTATATGATTTCTATTAGTTGGGTTATAACTGTTAGTTAATGAGATATAGCATTTTTCTGAAGCAACATGTGCTAGTTTACAAAAAATGGATCATAAAGCATTTCGTGTGTTAATAAGGCATTGCTGTTTGGGGGAAAATACTGTTGAATTTTGGCTCAAGGAAATCCAGCGTTGAAAAAATATTTGCTAAGCTGGAAACAGGCGAAATGAGCACCGAGGACAATGATGCTCTAAAGAGGCGAAAGCTCTGTGCAAAGTGGGTGCCTCACAAGTTCATAATCCAACAAAAACAACGAATAACTGATTCTGAGAAGTGTTTGAGTGCTCTTTAATCGTAATAAAACCGAATTTTTGCGTCGGTGTGTGACAATAGAAACATGACTCCAACATTTCCCACAGAAGTCCAATCGACAGTCATTCTAGTGGACTGCACATGATGAACCGGTTCTCAGGCGTGGAAAGACGAAAAAGTCGGCTGGAAAGGTTATAACAACAGTCTTTTGTGATGGACGTGGTATAATATTCATCCACTGATTACTGATCCAGTTATAATCCAATGCACTGCGTATTTGGTTGCAGTTCTTTTCTACTACTCCAAATACTTAGCAATTGTATTATCTTTAAGGAAGAATCTGTTTAAAATTGTCCGCATATATACAAATGATTCCTACAAACATGAATTTTGAACAAATGCTTATGATTTGAAATATAATTTTTGTATTTATGAGTTTTATTAAATTTTAACATAAAGAGGTAAAAAGTATTCGATGGCCTTACCCTGTTTCTAAGCTACCTCCCCAAAATTTAGAATTTTCAAAAAATAATTTTTTTTTCTGCACATTCGTTAAGTGTAATATCTTAAAAATATTCCCTGAAAATTTCACGTTGACCCGATAATTAGTTTTTGAGTTATTCGACGATTAACAAAGAGAGCTCGGGCACTTCAAAGCGCTAGTGTGAAACTTTAAACGCGTTTTTCTCAAAACTATGTTTTTTGAACCGGTGACAACTGTAACTCGAAACCCGTTCAGAAGATTTTAATTAAATTGCAGCTTTTAGAATACATAATAAACTCGGGCCTGATCGAAGGATTTTTATTTTTTCGAAAATTTCGATTTTTTAAGACCAATTAACTGTTGATTCTTTCGCAAAAATTTAGAAAAAAGTTTCCTGAGGCCGCCATTTTGTTAATTTTGGAAATAAAAAAACCTACCATCAGGCCCGAGTTTATCTATTTATAAAACTAATTTTTTTTGTGAGATTGATTTTAGATGAATCTCCAAGGACTCATGCTTGTCACCGCAAGTACCTTTTTTTGGCACGGGGTCAACACAAACAACTATACCTTTGGAAATTAAGTTTTTTTTTTGAAATTTTCGTGAATTCACTTCAATACATCCTATAATAATGCCATATTACTACTTTTGTAAAATAACATGAACCGATCATCATGAAACTTTGTACATATAAGTAGGTACTTCTGAGGGTATTAGAAGTAAAATAGGGTACTTTATATTAAAAAAAAGGTGCGTGGAAGAAGTTATACTTCTTAGTGATATTCAGAAATGCATATCATTTTGTATGAAAGAAAAACAGAACAATTAAATTCATTATGCACATTTTATAAAGCAAAATCTAAATGAAGGAATTTTGACTCGGAAAGTAGTTCTGTCTCTTCGTTGCGGAAGGGAATATGCAGCGTAACCATCTCTCTTTTGTACTCTTCGAATTGGGTTGTCATATTATAATTTGTATATCTTATATCATGGTGTTTAGTAAATTTCTTGTATTCATTATTGGCGTTGCATTTGTATTGCGCACAAAACTGGGCCAAAGTAAATGAATTTTCCTTTTATTTTTCTTTGCAGTTTTTCAATAAATTTAAATAAGTTTCTTAATAAATTTAAATAAGTGTTTTAATAAATTTAAGTAAATTTACATGTATTTTCATTCATATTTAATTATCAATAAATTTTTTTAAAATTATTTGCCCTAGTTGTCCATTTTATTTTCTCATGCATTTCAGTCGATTTTTGTATAGAAATTTGACCGGCCTTCTACGCCAAAATGCGAAACAATCATACATATACTATGTCGTTTGCACATTTGTCTGTATGTTTGCGAAAGCAAATGTTCTACAAAAGCATATTTCTATACTTAAACAAATTATTTGAACCATCGTATATTTCTTACATGCATAACTAAGCCATACTTAAGCAACGCCACGAAAGTGTCAATAGTGGTGTTGGTGGTAAGCACATACAAAGTCACAATGTGAAAGCAGGTTCGAATCTCGATGGACTTAGTCTTTAATTTTTGCATTTTAACATCGTAATACTATACTAATAAATATTTTTCTTACTAATAGAAATTAAATTTATTACAGCAATATACCAAGGAATATTATATCCAATAATGTACATAATATTGCTGTGATAAATTTAATTTCTATTAGTACGAAAAATATTTATTACTATAGTATACGATGTTAAAAGGCATACATCTTTCTATCCTATCTTGTATATCTGCACATGCTCATATAAATGTATGTATACGAATGTGCGCGTTCAGAAATTCAAAGAATTCGCACAAAAAAAAAGAGAGGCGAAAGAAATAAAGTCACATAAAATAGTTGAGAATTCGCAAAAATGAAAGACAAACGAAAGAAAAATAATGCGCAAGCATACATAGGCGTACTGTACTTATTGACCGCATTATTTTTGCGTAAATCCTTGGAAATTATTAATTAAAATCACCACTCAGAAGTCGTTTTATCCGTTGTTAAGTGAACATCATTTTTAATATGCCACAACACAATATTAGAAATGAAGTTCATAAACCTCAAAGTGTAAACACAATGGCTACGACAGACTGCAAACTACATCTGTCAAATATTAAAATACACACGTTCTTATGGGCAGTGTTATTTTGACAGCTGCACGACTTCACGACTGCAGGCCGACAGTTGTCGTTCTCGCTAACTTCAATATCCTCCTATTTTTGCCAACGACAGTACGACGACAGTAGAGTTGACAGTAGCATGGAAGATAGAAAGAGGAGGTAGAGTGGTGATGCCACTAATATGTAAAATGTAAAATTATTCACAGCTCTAACAAACTTGATGTTATTTTACAAATAAAAGCATAAAATAGCTCTATTATAGCTCTATTATATCATTTGTAATAGCAATTGATAATTTAAAGCAAAAATATTTACCTATTTACTTATTTTTTGCATAAAAAATTTCACTTTGAACAAAATATTAAAATTTCATTGAAGTGAAAGGTATTAGTATGGCCACAACGAAATTGTGTACATGCAAAATGGACAACTGCGTTGTTTTGTGTACATGCCGGCCATTGTGTTGTTGTTGCTTCTCAAAATGTACATGTAGTAAGATGAACAACGACGTTTTCAGTTCACTGTCGTGCCGCTGCAGTCTGTCGTAGCCATTGTGTTTACACTTTCACGCTGTCAGATAAAACGATATACCTCGTCATCGCGGGTCGATTTCCAAAAAATTTAAATGAAGTCTAACTACAGAAATGATCCTGTAAAGTATAGCCTTAATTTTTCAACGGCCAACACAGAGTATTTCAACCAAAACATACGCAAAATAGTTGAGAATTCGCAGAAATGAAAGACAAACGAAAGAAAAAGCAGCATAACTTCAATAATGCACAAGCATACAAACATACATATGCGCAGCAGCAAGGAAAGAGGTAACAATCGACGATCCATTGTATATATCTTTCATGCATCACCAAACCATAATTAGGACAACGCAATACAAGTGTCAATGGTGGTGTTGGTGGTAGGCTCTTGAAAAGTTACGACGAGCACGTAGGTTCGAATCCCAACAGAATTTATTTTTAATTGAATATGTCACCAACCAAAAATTGAAACATTGTTCTACAAAAAAAACAACAGCATAAGCATGGCAACATTGCGTTGTTGGTAGAAAAGCCGAGCTGTGCCGAAAGAAACGAACAAACGATCGCCGATTGTCACCGCTTCGCTTGCTGCTCGAACATCTTCGCAGACAAGGTTGCGTAGATTCATATTGAGCAAGGTTGCGCAAACTGAATCTATCGCAACGTTTTCCGAACTCGTATAAGAAGTATAACTTCAAAAAAAAAACAACAAAATTTAAGAAAGATAAAAAAATTGTTTATCAAAAAATTGTCAAATTTAGCTACTTCAACGCCATCTAGCATTACAATAATGAAGTTTCAACCACGAATACTGTAATACCGTCCCACTGAATTACCGGCGGTGACGACAATATCTAATTCAATTGAATATACTCGTACATAGTTTCAACTGTTTCTAATTTTTCTATATTTATTGTTATTTTCTTCTGTCGTCACATGCAGTATAAAACTATTCAAATTTTTTATGTAATCATTAATTTTTGTGGTTAGCAGTCACTTTATTATTGTAGATCTTACTCGCTGATGTTAATTATTACTCTGCTTTTCTTAGAAAATGCCTCGGAAGCGGAAATCTGGTATATCCAAAATTTCACCACGGGCCCGTGCCGCAAACTTCGGCTCACGCAGAGCCGAGAAGACAACAACAAGCAGAGCGGCAAAGAGTTTTGAGAGCAGCTGAAACGCCTATTCAGGCACGAGTTCGTTTAGAAAGACAAGCTGCACTGCAGACAACTAGAAGAACGATAGAAACACCAGAACAATCGCATTTGATAAGAATTCGTAATGCAGACATGCAGACCACGCGCCGCCGAAATTTCATGCGTAATGATTGGGCTGTGTTTAATGGTACTGGGTTTCAATATGATCCTTCAATTGAATATCATAATCATCCATTGATTGTTATTGGCTCAATGAATAAAAAATGTCAGTACTGCGATGCTTTTAAATGGAAATATGAAACTGCTGGAATGTGCTGTTCCGGTGGTAAAGTTTCACTTCCATTACTTGGTGAACCAAAGAGCCTTTGAAAACCTTATTATACAGGTGAGTCAAAGCAATTTTAAGCAAAATAAGAAAGTATAACTCTTGCTTTCAAATGACATCCTTTGGAGTTAATAAAGTGATAAGAATGCCCGGTTTTTGTTTTTTTTGTAAAGCGTGCATTAAATCATCACGTTTATGGCCGACAGTTGAAAAACTCTGCCTGAAAACGAATATGAGAGTGCATCTTTATAATGACGTGGATTCAGGACTTTATGCAGAAATGTTGTTGAAAATTGGTGATGGTTGTTTAGATGTTGACGTTGAAGGCTGTATATTAGTGTCAAGAGAATTTTGTAATTTAGTAAAAAGTGATGTGGATCTCATTGCTAATGTTTTTCCGGAATTGAAACAAAATTTGTAAAGCGATCAGTGGTTGTGTGCAAGAGCAATATTAGCACCAAGAAATGAAATTGTTAATAGGATCAACACTGACATTTTAAACGAGGTTCAAGGAGGAATGGAGGAATATTTGTCAATGGATACAATTATAGATACGGAACTAAGTACTTCATATCCTGTGGAGTTTTTAAATTCACTTGAACTATCGGGTGCACCGTCACATAAACTTCAATTGAAACTACATGTACCAGTAATGCTTATGCGAAATCTAGATCCTCCTCTTCTATGTAATGGAACAAAGCTTCGGATAACAAAATTGGGACAGATCATATGTACTTGGTGCTACTATTTTAACAGGTGTCGGTAAGGGAAACAGTGTTATAATACCTCGGATACCAATTATTCCCACTGACCTTCCATTCCAATTTAAAAGGATTCAGTTTCCCGTCAAGCTTAGCTTTGCTGTTACTATAAACAAGGCACAAGGACAAACATTACAGGTAGCAGGAGTGCATTTAGATTGATAATTTGTATTTTATTTTTTTAAATAGTTAGAATTCGGAATTATTTATTTTTGTTTCGGTGAAATATATATTAGCATTTTTTGTTGCATTTTAATACGCACATTTTAAGGTGTTGAAACTTCATTGTCTATAGTAATTTTTAAAAATTGTTGATCTCAGCCAAGCAATAAAATTTAGTAATCATTTTGAATTATTTCTATTATTATACCCTTACCCTTTATCTCTCATACTTATTTAATAGCTCCACTGCGGGCGAAGCCGCGGGTAAAAAGCTAGGTTTTATATATAAAGATATGACACTAATCCGAATATATAAATATGTATATTTGAATATAATACACTCACATATATATATACATATATGTACATATATATATATCTAATAAATAATATTCTCGTCTCACGGCGTACGTAATTGAACTCCTCTGAAACCGCTAGACCGATTTTCCTGAATCTTAGCGTGCATATCGGCTAGGGTGGAGAATCGGACAACATCTATTTTTCATCCTCCTAAATGTTAAGGGAAATTGGAAAATTCCCAAAAAGTAGGTAACATTTTTCCATACAAATTTTTATACTCTCGCAACAATGTTGCTAACGGTTGTTTGTAAGTCCTAAAACTAAAAGTGTCAGATATAGGGTTATATATACCAAAGTGATCAGGGTGACGAGTAGAGTCGAAATCCGGATGTCTGTCTGTCCGTCCGTCCGTCCGTGCAAGCTGTAACTTGAGTAAAAATTGAGATATCATGATGAAAGATGGGCAAAATCGGCCCACTGCCACGCCCACAAAATGGCGGAAACCGAAAACCTATAAAGTGTCTTAACTAAGCCATAAATAAAGATATTAAAGTGAAATTTGGCACAAGGGATCGCATTAGAGAGGGGCATATTTGCGCGCAATTTTTTTTGGAAAAGTGGGCGTGGCCCCGCCCCTTACTAAGTTTTTTGTACGTATCTCGGAAACTACTATTGCTATGTCAACCAAAGTCTACAGAGTCGTTTCCTTCAGGCATTTCCATGTACAGTTCAAAAATGGAAGAAATCGGATAATAACCACGCCCACCTCCCATACAAAGGTTATGTTCAAAATCACTAAAAGTGCGATAACCGACTAACAAAAACGTCAGAAACACTAAATTTTACGGAAGAAGTGGCAGAAGGAAGCTGCACCCAGGCTTTTTAAAAATTGAAAATGGGCGTGGCGCCGCCCACTTATGGACCAAGAACCATATCTCAGGAGCTACTAGACCGATTTCAATGAAATTCGGTATATAATATTTTCTTAACACCCTGATGACATGTACGAAATATGGGTGAAATCGGTTCGCAATCACGCCTTCTTCCAATATAAAGCTATTTTGAATTCCATCTGATGCCTTCTCTGTATAATACGAGTATAAACATTAGGAACCAATGATGATAGCGGAATAAAACTTTACAAAAATACGGTATTTGAAAAATATGTAAATGACGTATTATGAAATCTCGATTATCACTTTACCATGCGAGAGTATAAAATGTTCGGTGACACCCGAACTTAGCCCTTCCTTACTTGTTTTTTTTAATTTTTGTTTGTTTTGTTATACTCTCGCAACAAAGTTGCTAAGGAGAGTATTATAGTTTTGTTCACATAACGGTTGTTTGTAAGTCCTAAAACTAAAAGAGTCAGATATAGGGTTATATATACCAAAGTGATCAGGGTGACGAGTAGAGTCGAAATCCGGATGTCTGTCTGTCCGTCCGTCCGTCTGTCCGTCCGTCCGTCCGTCCGTCCGTGCAAGCTGTAACTTGAGTAAAAATTGAGATATCAAGATGAAACTTGGTACACGTATTCCTTGGTTCCATAAGAAGGTTAAGTTCGAAGATGGGCAACATCGGCCCACTGCCACGCCCACAAAATGGCGGAAACCGAAAACCTATAAAGTGTCATAACTAAGCCATAAATAAAGATATTAAAGTGAAATTTGGCACAAAGGATCGCATTAGGGAGGGGCATATTTGGACGTAATTTTTTTGGAAAAGTGGGCGTGGCCCCGCCCCCTACTAAGTTTTTTGTACATATCTCGGGAACTACTATAGCTATGTCAGCCAAACTCTACAGAGTCGTTTTCTTCAACCATTTCCATATACAGTTCAAAAATGGAAGAAATCGGATAATAATCACGCCCACCTCCCATACAAAGGTTATGTTGAAAATCACTAAAAGTGCGTTAACCGACTAACAAAAAACGTCAGGAACACTAAATTTTACTGAAAAAATGACAGAAGGAAGCTGCACCCAGGCTTTTTTTTAAAGTTGAGAATGGGCGTGGCCTCGCCCACTTATGGATCAAAAACCATATCTCAGGAACTACTAGACCGATTTCAATGAAATTCGGTTTATAATATTTCCTTAACACCCTGATGACATGTACGAAATATGGGTGAAATCGGTTCACAACCACGCCTTTTATGCGTTACGTTATGTTTCACATAAAGTGATCAATTACAGATTGAAATTTCTTACGAAGCCACGAAGAGGTCGCGCTAATATCGGTCGGCGTTCCTTTTGCCATCAACGTATGGCAGCCCAAGACACATGAACGACTACTCCCAGGATGCGATGACATACATGTGGAATTATGGAATGCGGTCAATCAGCAAGCGATCGTCACGATATCACAGCACGACTTTTCAAACAACAGCAGCGATGTTTGATGGACTTTATCTTGAAGCAGCATATGGTATGTATGTACATACATATGTATATATGGTGCTGTTAGATGCTGGATGTACTCTGTTGAGTAGCAAAACAAAGTTAGCCGCACGCACACATTCTTTTTTGGATGGTGGATGGTGGTTACACCAGATCAAACTGATGAACTCATTTCTGTGGAAATTCCTGATGCAGAGAAAGATACAGTATTATACCAAATGGTGAAAACCAATATGGTTCATGGACCTTGCGGACACCACAATCCCACTTCGGGTTGTATGTCTGACAATAAATGCTCGAAACACTATCCTAGAATGGCCAAAGAGTGTATTTCAACCCAGAGAATACGGTACAGCCAATGGAAACACCGCCAGCAACAAAATTAACATTGACGAGTTTTTTCTCAACTTTCGTCAGTGATCCGTTTGCGTGAACATTGCTCTATTCAGAAATTGATATTATACCTGGAATGCATCGTCAAAGAAATATGTAGTTGCGCAGAAAGCAATTCCAACCAGTAGATTAACATCCAGGTGTGTTATCAACTAATGCATTAGGACAAATTTACACAATCCACCCGATAAACGACGATTGTTTCTGCCTTCGGTTGCTATTGATTAATGTACGCGGTTCAACTTTATTTGAGTCATTGCGTACTGTGAATGGTACGGTGTGTGCAAATTTTGGAGAAGTAAGCCAGCAATTATAATTGCTGGAACATGTAATCACTGGAATGAAAATGAGTACGCACACTTTTCGCTATAAACATTTAGACAAATCAGCCTTCAAATCCGCGTCGAAAAATTGGAAATGGATCAATTCCGGTGGTTCGATATCAATTCTATCTGTCGTTTATCAATTCACGAAAGATGAACTCATCACGAATGTTCGGACATTGGCCAAATTATTGTAACTATGATTCCTTAAGTGCACGCGCAATGTTACCTGCCAAAAATACCGATGTTGTTCACTTAATCTAGAAGATTCAAAGTCAAATTCCGGGAGACTTGCGCTCATACAAATCGATCGATCGTCTTGACAATGAAGACGACCCTGTGAATTATCCAATGGAATTTCTAAATTCTTTGGAGAGGCTTGGTATGCCACCGCAGCATTTGCGTCTCAAAGTTGGATCTGTCGTTATTATGTTCCGCAATCTGCGCTGTCAAATACAAGGGGGCAGAATGCTTGATTCTAAGAATTCCTTTGAGTTCTAACGATTTGCCATTTCAGTTCAAACGTACATATTCCGTTTCAAGTGAAAATTGCATTCGAGATGACAATCAACAGGACACAAGGATAGTCGCATAGTGTGTGGCATAAATTTGGAAATTCTATGTTTTTCACACGGTTAGATATACGTGGCGTGCTCACGAGTTAGAAAACCATTTTTTCTGTACATCGGAACAAAAACCAAAAAATGTTGTCAAAATACTTAATTTCACGCAGGACAACGGCTGCGGGGTCAAAGGGCACTTCAATGAAACGGATAATTTGCGGACACGTATAACGCTTCGATTCAGTATCTACTTTGGATTCACTTTCATTTACTTAGAGAAGTTCAACTAAATAACACTTAATTTTTGTAATCGAAATGAATTCATTACTGTTGTGAAATGAAATATAATTTTATGAAAGTAGATTATCAGAAAGTGTATTCTGTTTACCTTCTAAACATAAAATGATCAAATGTTTGATCTCACATCCTTCATCGCTTATTTTTGAATAATTAGTCCTCACCGAACTGAAATCGAAGCAGTTGACGATAGATTTGTATTAAAACTGATAACAATTTTAAAGTCCTAAATAAAAAAACATGTACATTTTTTATTGCATTTTATATTGAACTTTACCTAATTACGAATAAATATAGTTTAAAAAAATCTAAAAAGTTAAACACTTTAGTATACTAATTACCCAGTACGCCACAATTTGGAAAATCAATATACAAACACACGATTTTTAAGTTAAGTATGCAAAAATGTACGCAATTCTGTAGAAATTGCATTCTGATGCTCGAATGTCGAGAGTGTTACATATGTCGTATTATTTTTTTGCCGCACCAACGACACATCTCAGCCAGAGAATATAAAAACATATGTTTTGACTAACCGAGAAATGGATTCGATTTATGCCATGCGATTTATATAATTTTTTATTTTTTTTACACTTTTTTATACATATGTTTCGAAGTTCTTTAGAATATTCAGGTAGATAGATATTTAGATATTTCAGGTATATTTAAAGATTTTTTTTAAAAAATGTTGAAAAATAACAGAGTTATGTGCTGTCTTCGGAGGTGCCTAAAAAAAGTGCCTCAACTGGTGACATGATTC
>NW_024396618.1:0-49865 GCF_016617805.1 Bactrocera tryoni
CACGCTTGGGGTGACGGGTGTTTTTAGTACACACATGGCAAATATTATGTCTCTAACCACTTCTGTGAATTTTGATAGAGTGAAAATTTTATTATTGCTATAGAATAAATTCAGTTCAATGTTTTGAGTTCGAAAATAATCGAAATATTTTCCTTTCCGAAGGCTTGGAGCCGGATGAGTTCCAAGAACGTTGTGTCGGGTTTGCGATAGAGCTGGGCATTCATAGAGGAAATTATTATATACTATTTCTGGGCCTAAATAATAAGTCCTTGGATCTCTTTCTGTGATTTCTGTGCCATATCTGCTTTATCTTATTGCTCAATTACGAGTTTCATATGCTCTGAAAATATTCATTATGAACTACGTTGGATCTTATCTAACTATAGTGTCAAAAAGTCTAGGAAAGCTAGCTGTAGTTGTATATATGGTTGCTTTATGTATCCTTCCATAGCTATTCAATTGAACTTCAAGGCCTTCTATATAACACTTCCGCATGGAAGATGCTAGCTGAGTTTGGTAAACGGAAAGGTGGAGATATACAGGGTTTGTCCGGAAAGTAATAGGACTGATTTTCTTTCGCCAGATGTCTCCGAGCACCTAGAGAGCCAGAACAAACATTTTCGTGCGACGTGTTTCTGTGAGTGGTGCAAGCCGAAAATGCAGCGTTCGTTAGAGCAGAGATACGCGATTAAATTCTGTGTGAGACTCGGTAAATCTGCGACAAAGACGCTTGATACGATCAAGCAGGCCTACCCAGATGTTGCTTTAGCAAGAAGTGGTGTGTTTCGGTGGTACCAGTCCTTTTTGGTGAACTGGGAAGAGGCCGCTGATGAAGACATTGCTGGGAGAGCTGCGACTTCGACAATCACCGACTAGGTGACTCGTATGCGCAAAGTTTTGAACTCAGACCGTCGACAGATTCGTTTAATTATCCAGACGTTAAATTTATCAAAATCTGTGGTTCATGACATTTTGACGGAGCACTTGAACATGCGCAAGGTGTGCGCGAAGATGTCCCAAAAGTGCTCACTGACGACCCGAAATTGCGTCGAGTGGAAGTGTGCCAAGCGAATTTGAACATACATATATGAAAGTGACCTGAAATTTTTGAATAACGTAATCACAGGTGACGAGTCATAGATCTTTGAGTATGATCTCGAGACAAAGAGGTAATCTTTGCATATGATAATAAGTTGTTCTATGGAGATTAAAAAATTCAGCTTGGACTTCACACGAACAGCTGCAATGTATGGTACCCTGCAGTGGAAATTTATTGGTAGACCTGGAGAGCTTTTCAAGTACTTCGTTGGTGCACTTAAGCTTGAGGGTATCAACTCGGCTGTATAGTGTCTGTAATACTAAATGTAGCAGTAAATACAGAAGTGAAAATTGAAAAATTTGCTTTCTTATATGTTCATGGTACATGCAAAATATCCAGTTTGCCCAGATCGTGATTTTTAAACTTCTGGCTTGCATTTCCCATCTTCTACGATCTTTCACGTAAAATAAAAGCTAAACTTTCGTCCGATATTTTTAATACAGGTACTGTAATAATACTTACACTTCTACTTCAATAGATGCTCTTGAGAGATTTATTTCATTAAAAATTTTCTCAAAGCTTTGCCGTTGGCCTTTGAAGGTCAAAAAAATCTCTTATATTCTCGCTGAAATTTAATGCATTGGCTTACAATTTATAACCCAAAAAACTGCTGAAAAAATAAATGCTTGCATCTAAATTGCATAATTTTTTCAAAGAATATAACAAAGGCTAAGAAAGAATCAGCTTCGTCATTATTCGCCATGCGCAACATAAGTACCGGGACGAGCACCGATTTTGATAATTGCATGCGTGGACGCGTACAAAACCCAAAAGTGTCAGGCTATGGTTTCGAAAGCGAAACCCTCGCCATGGGCAACGTCAAAAGAAACCCAAACTATATACTATACATACAAATGTGCATATATATTTACATACAGAACCATTGTCCTGTTGTTGCACGACATATCAAAGTTAAGCGTTCAAAGTGATGAAAAAGTGGCAAGCAAAAAATAATAAAAAAAAAAACGTAAAAAAAAATAAAGCCATTGTATAAAACTTATAATGAAACTGAAGAGGTTTTTAACCTTAAAGGTTGCCTGAAAAGGTGATGCGTGCATTTGAGGCGGTCAAGAAGACAGCAAAGCCATGCGTCATTGCCACTGGCGCCGACCTGTTGAGCTTGTGTTGCACGTGAGCGCGAATTTCTTGAAGAAAAAGTTCGCGACAGAAACCGGTTAACTGATGCCTCCAATGTTTGGAGACTTTCGTCTTTCTTTGTTTTTAATTTAAGAAAGATGAAGAGGACGGCTAACTGCCAGAAAGCACTAACCACTATGCACTTCAGTATGTACATATGTATGATGTGTAGCTTTAATGGTTTCTGGGTAAACAATGGATTAAAAATCTCTTTTTTGTTTAATTGCTTCGTGTTGTTGGTATTGTAAGCTGTTAAGCATGTAAAGGCATCAGTTTCAGGCAAGTGTTATGTAATTCAATATATGCCGGTAAAAAACGTTATGTCCACAAAATTCGCTATCTTGACAGCAAGCTCTGCTCCGTTACATAACCTTCGTAGGGTCCACAAAATGTAAAATTTCATAATGGGGAACACCTTTATTATTTGTTTATTTAATTATTTTGTACTAAAGTCTATTTTTCGAAGCAGAAAATTCTTAAAAATCTGAAATTTAAAAAAAGTGCAATTTTATAATGTCTGGTCATCTTCTATATAATATTTGATTCCCAAAGTGTTGAGTAAATCCTCCACATGGCAGTGAAGTCAGCTTTTAGACTGAGGGAATCCTCACTATTAACCGCCCGAAAAAGTTCTGATTTCCTTCAATTTTCGAAATCTTAAAGAGCCTTCCCGTCCAAAGAAGAGCGGGAATAAGGCAAGGTGAACAAGGGCGCAGGGATAAGCATCTATTCGGATGAGTCCAGACTAGATAATCGAGTAGAAGGTGATGGCTTTTCAGTAAAATTTGACATAAAAATCGTTTTTCGTTTAGCAGATCACTGTAGTGGCTTCCAAGCCGGCAGCAATCAAAGAAAGTCGTATCGTGCTGACAAGAAATGTACTTATAACAAGGAATATATTTATACATATACACGGTTGGCAAGCTGCTTTGATATCACTAAAGTCTTCCAGGGTTTCGTTACAGATAGTGAAGAATGCCTTGATCTCATAATGGATCTAACATCCTACTTCAGGATAAAGCTGCAATGTGTTCCAGGGCATAGTGGTATCACTGGTAACTGTGAACCAGGTGAACAGGCAACCCTACCTGCCTATACCCTACAATTACACTTCAAAAAGAAGGGAGAATTTATATGCATCTGTTGACTTGTAAATATTTAATCGTCGAACTTCTTATAAGTTTAGCTGAGGCTTGGTGGATACAATCCCGGCCTTACTTAATAAGTAGGAAAACGTGGCATGAATGGAATATAGATCGCACTTGGCGACTACTAAAATTTAAAAGGAATGACATAACAGACAGTAGACAAGGTGCACTATACAATGAGTATTGTATAAGCTGTCAGGAGGTAGAAGAGGAGAAGCTTCTTAAACATCTTTTATGCGAATGTAAGGCTTTATATAGGAAAATTATATAATAATAATGGTTTAGAGAGGAGCCAATAGAGTAAGCGATCATTAGTCCCGGAGGTATCACACGGTATCAACGTTGCTTTAGGCTCTAGTAGGCCCAAATATTTAAATAATTTTTGTTACTCACACATGGGTAAATAATATTTATTTTTTCTGTAAACAGAATGTAACGGGTGATTCAAGTGGAGGTACTTTTTTCAATAGTCTTTTCCGTATTGTTTGATATTTCATTATGGAAAGACCTATCTTCAAATGGATTACCCTTTGTATTTGAAAATAACTTGCGAAATCCAGTAACCTGGTTTTACTGACCTTTTGAAAGAGTTATAAATTATAAACTGCTACAAGTTACTAGAACAAATACTTACATACAAATAATACAGTTAGTGGCCTATTGACGTAATGATTACTTGTGTTGCAACGTGCAGGTGCAACATGTAGAAAAAAGTGGCTTCTACTAACTGTTATTGGCAAATTAAGTCATAAATCAAAATGACAGCTGATACCCGCTTACTTTCTTGTTAACAGTAGTTCGGTAGCAAGTCGCTATGCTTGTCGTGGCATGCGAAAATTGAATACAACAATGTAATTGGCGTATCCCTATAATTTTCTTCATATTTTAGCCAACTGTTGCAAGAAGGAAACTATAAAGAAAAGTTCGCAAGTGAAATACGTAAGGAAGTAATAGTTTTCCAAACACCAACGATGAAAAATGCATACACAAATGAACGGTAAATTTTATTTAGTATGCAATGTCTTTTGTTGCCAGTTTTTTGTTGGAGGCACTAGTTGCTCCTTTACCAATGATTAAGGCCATTTCTCACTCACAAATAAATAGTTTACTTTCAATAAAACACCGGCGAAAATTTTGCAAAAAAATCGCAAATATCGCTAAACAGTAAACTATGCACATGTGTTAGTTTTATTTTAGAAAAAGGAAGCATGACCTTAGCGGCCAAATTTAGCGCAACAAACAAATTAAGTAACTGCGAAAATTTCCCGCTTTAAGTGCGTAAATTCGGCGTGTGATTGCTGGAACAGTGGGTGGGCAAGGTGCTTCTTTCGGACCAACTTGCTGCTGGGCATAAAAAATGTCTATATTTGCAATCGGCAAATAACGGGAAAAATACAAAATTTTATGTACGTGTGTGCGAGCGTATAGTTTGGAATTTGCAACATAAAAAATGGACATAAATTTAGGCAAAACGTTGGCATCTTTTGGCTGAAAATAGAAAAGTGTGTATGGAATATAGTGTATGTATATCTTCTTAGTTTCTCAAATTTTGTAGTTTTGTGTATTTTAAAATAGTTTATTGGCCGACTAGACATGTGTAGTTTATTCGCCTGACTCAGCACATTTACTTCTCCAGTTCAGTTGGTGGCCGAATTGCGCGAAACTTCGTCACTTTTGCTATCTTCTGGCGAAAAGGCTTGCGTTTTCCGTTATATAATTATAATGATGTAGTTTGCTAATTTAATCTCTCCAGCAATCATCGCTATTAATTATGTGCTGAAATATGTTGCTGACGTTTAAACAATGGCTTGCTAAGAAATATTCTAAAAATAAAAACTAAATTTTCTAAATATTGTTGAGTTTTGGGCTTGAATTTCACAGTAGTTTCCATGCGAATTAAAATTATTTACAACAAACTTGTATTTAATGGTTTCTCTATGAAAAAAGAGGGAACGATGCATTTAAATATTCTGCATTAATTATATTTTTTCTGTTACCAGCAATTTATGAACTCTGAAAACGATAGGGTTTAGTGGCCTACCGTTCATACGAAAATTGGAGTCATCGGTAGGCCACCAAATGGCATCACCCGCTGCAAGTAATGGTTTGGACTGGTGTAACCGCAGATGGGAGTACTTCAATAGTTTTCATGGAGCCCGCGACATATTATCGGCAAAGTATACTGTAGGCTGCTTTGAAGCCGTGGGCAGATAAATATATCAGTCGCAGACCATGGACGTTCTATCAGACTCGGCATCGTCTCACAAAGCGCGAGTGAAACAAGAATGGCTGAAAACCAAAATTCTGAATTTCATTTCGACTATACAATGGCTCTCGAAATCACCAGACGCGAATCCATTGAATTATCCTATCTAGGCCGTTTTGGAGAGCAAGGTCCGAAGTAATAAAGAACATTTTTTGTCATTTATTTTTTTGAAGATTATCCATCCATTGAGTCCAATTTTCGATGACTTGTTCGAGAATTTCGACTGGTAACTGGCGAATGACACGCCAGATGTTTTGCTCGAAGGTCTGAATGGAAGCAGGGTTGTCCGTATGGACTTAATACTTTATATATCCCTATTGGAAAAAGTCTTAAAGTGTTATATCACACGATCAAGTGGCCAATCGACCGGTCCAAAACGTAAAAATATCTGCTCACCGAAGTGGTCTCTCAATGCATCCATAGATTGATGCGATGTGTGGGATCTGTTGAAACCAAATGTCGTCGAGATCACAAGCTTCAATTTGTGGCATCAAATAGTCGGTTATCATGGCGCAATAACGGTTGCAATTAACATTAAGGTTCTCACCGGCAACATTTTCGAAGAAATATTAACCGGTGATTTCATCGGCCCACAAAACATACCAAACCGTTGGTTTTGCTCTTCGTTCCAAGTGTGGCAAATTCGCTAGTTAACATTCCAATTGAGCAAGAAATGGGCTTCATCACTGAACAAAATTTGGCTCGAAAACGTCGAATCTTCTTGGAACTTTTCAAGAAAGCGAAGAGATGTTGCTTGGGAAGGTCGAACGGCTTCAGTTCTTGCACAACTGCTGTACTTTTTACGTTTTCAATTTGAGATCTTGACGTAAAAAGCCAAGTCGATCCATACGTCAGTCCTAGTGGTTGCGAACCCGTGCCAAATCTACTTTCCACGATCTTCGCGTACCATCCAAGCTGCTATATTTTCTTTACCGCGTGCTGGACGTGGTCCGATCGGTCGAATATTCTCCAGTAATGAACGCTTTGACTCAATATGAATGATGGTGTTGCGAATAGTGCGCTCAGTAGGCCGGTTATGTTGACCATAATTTGGGCGAAGCGCACGAAACACATTCTTTACAAAACGTGAATTTTCGTATTCAAGTTGAACGATTTATAAACATTGTTCAGACGTAAGTCTTTCCATGATGAAACGCCAAAGAATACTAATGACAGTTTAGCACGACTCACGCGTTATCTGTCAAAAAAAGGCTATTGAAAAAGTACCTCTACTTGGACCACATATGTATGTATATACTTGTATATACATATATTTATAACTCTCTATAAACAACGTTAGAAAATGTTTACGAGCACGAAATCCTTAACTTTAGTTTGCGGCAAATGCGAAAGTTTATTGTTTTACTAAGAAATGTGATGACTTCGACATACATAGATAATCTGGAAGATCTTTTTAAAAAAGTGCTTGACTTAATTTCTTTACTTTATTATAAATTGAACGATTCTTCGAAAATTCCACATACAAACAATATAATAAATTATTTTAGAAGCATTTCGCTGAGATCTAATCACGCAACCCATTTTTTACTTAAACTATAAAGCAAGAACTTTTCAAAATGTTTACACATTTACTTTATTCTTGCAAAAACAGGGAAAATCTTTTTTCAAAATACATATGTTTGCAAGCACACTTTTCAAAAATCTTCGTACGAACACATTAAAATAATAAATAGTTAAAACGAAATGAGCTGAAGAGCAAATAAACAAAGCAACCGTTGAAACATAAACTTTTGGAAAGGAAAAACATTTATCTCAACATAGAATAGTTTAAAGAAAGTAAATTGAATCAAATAAATCGCAAAGGCGCTGGAATTTTGCGAACACATGCTTGCGAAAAGAAATGACGGCAAAGGCAAAAGCAAAAATAAAAACAAATTTGCAAAGACTACACAGTTGGGGAGTAGAAGCTGCGTTGGAGCAAAGGCGCTGCGTTTTTGTAGCAATTCAAGTGGCAAAACATTAGCAACAACAACAAGTCGAACAATAATAGAATTAACCAAAGTCAGCAACAGAAATAGCAACAACAACAAACCAGCAAAAGAAATTATGCAAACAAAACATTTTTCGCAGAATTCTGCGCTGTTCAACGCTCAGCGAAGATTTTGGTGTGCACCAATGCGCTGTACCTTTGCTGTTATGGCTCTTTGTTAGTCAAACAATGGTGCACTCACTGCACACACACATGCACAAACTGCATGCAATTTGCATTTAGTTGTTGTAAGTATTTGCTGCCGTTGTGGTAACAACATATTAGAGGTGCTAATAGTGTGGTGGCATCATGGCCTTGCAACATGGGCAACAACTCAGCCGGCACAAAAACAGCAAATTACAGCAAATTGGCGTAGCTAATCTCTATGAATATATACATATGTATGTATATAGTACATACGTCAGCAGTAATATGGGGCAGTAGGGCTAAACGCCGGGTTTACGGTCACAAGTAGAAAGTTTGTGTTGTAGTAGGTGCATGCTCAACTATTTTTCCTGCAACTTACAAGCGTTATGTAACGTTTAGTGTGCAGTTGCATGCAACTTAGAGCTGTGGTGCTTATACAAGTATTAGTAAGCAGGGAAAACAATATTTTTCTTGTTTAGCACAGCTTTTCGTTTGTAACGTATTTTGAAGGCAGCATTTTTAACTAAAAGTAAATATTTTGTGAGCAAATAAGAATGACTTCAGACAAGGCCCTCGAGAAATTTTTTAATATTTTTGTGACTTTAAATTTGAGAAAAAAATAGTTAGAATTAAAGTCGGAGTCACAAAAGTTCTTTAAATTGTTCGTAAGATCACTGTTAAGTAAATGTTAAATCGAACCAAGGTCTTATTCATACTTCAAATCATATCAAACATGTTCCGAAAGTGAGAGTGATGAGCCTCAAGCATCATCAGCCTCACCTCCTTCTTAAAAAACTTGAAGATCGTGGTTGCCGGGTGATTTCCCATGCAGACTCTGTAGCACTTATGACCAAAGAGAAATTTCTGAGTACCGTTTACGAATTGACGCAGGGTTATCTCAGCGTCGTAACAAATTAGGTAGTCGTAGATTGTCTCGCCATCAACCCAAATAGGACTGAGATGATTTTATTCACAAGAAGATACAAGATACCGGTGGCACCGCTGGAGTAAACGGCAGACATCCGTCTGCAACTAGCGGATATAGTGAAATATCTAGGGCTCATCCTGGTTAGGAAGTTTTCATGGAAGTCGAATATCTAAAAGAGAGAAAAAAGGCATTGAATGTTTTGTATTGCTATAGAGAAGCCATTAGCAAAAGGTGGGGTCTCTCCCCGACAGTGGTCCTCTGGCTCTACGACGCTCATCAGTATGTGTGGTGTACTAAAGCCCACACCAACTATGGCACTTAACGCCATTTTTCACATATTGCCCGAAGGCATCGTCAGAAGGTGTATGGCTGCAAAAGTTCATACCGGATCACATGGATCATAGAGTCACCAAACCGGCTCCTTATCTACCTATATACCGGTGAGGGTGTTACTATGGTTTGTTGTGAACTAGCAATCTTTGGCAATACTAATAACCTTACAGACAACATCATATTTTTCATGAAAATGTCAAATTTTGTACCGGAAAAGTGATGAAAAGTACTGCAGAGTGGCATCGAATGCTTGGCGAGGTATTTGGTGATCATGTTCTATCAGAAACAACATACAAAAATGGTTTCAACGGTTTAGAGATTGATTTGATTGGAGAAATGATAACGTGGCAGACCACCAAAAAAGTTAGAAGACGCCAAACGGCAAGCACAAATCATGGGTTAATCCAGGACAACCATTAACATTGACTGCAAAAACAGATCGATTCGTAAAAAGTCAATGCTTCGTGTTCGGTGGGATCAAAAGGATGTAGTAGATCATGAGCTTCTAAAGCTTGGTGAAAATGTTAACTATAATCGTTACAGAAAACAAATGATCAATTTGAACCAATTATTGATCCAAAAACGACCAGAATGTGCCAGAAGACCTGGTAAAGAAATTTTGTTACACGACAATGCACCTACACACAAAGCAAAAATGGTTGAGGATACAATCAAAGTACTTGGCTGGAAGCTGCTACCCCACATGCCGTCCATACTTACAGGACTTGGCTCTTTCCGATTAGCATTTACTTTCATCGATGGGACACGCATTGGCAGAGCAGCGATTCCTACGCAGAAGTCCAAATGTGGGTGTCTGATTTGTTTTTTTTTTTTCAAAATACGAACATTTTTATTGGCATGATATCCACAAATTGGCAGAAAGGTGGTGAAAACGTGTAAAAAACAATGTCCAATCCTCTGAATATATTTTTTTAGACAAATAAAATTAATGTTTTTTTAATTTTTGTAAAATCTATACTTATATTTCTTGTCTTTTTTTTTTAATATGAAACGATATGAAAACATAGCACACACAATTATTATGATTGTCATCTAGCTCTAATCTTTAACTTTAAAATAGTATTATATGTTGTTGTTGTTGTAGTTGCAGAATTCTCCCGGGTTGACAGCTCTCTGGCAGAGAAACACCGTGTCCGTTCTGGTTACGTAGACTCGACTGTCGTGGGAGGTACCGTATCATTAGTGTCGATCGCGTGTGAAGGCAGAAAAAGGGAGAAAGCTTCCTAAGGAAAAAAATGTCCATTTAAAATTATTAAAAGTATTTTTTGGCATAATTAAAGAATATTTCTACGTAGCGCACGTTTGGAATACTTCCACATAGTTATGGGAGAAATTCGTTAGCAATACGAGCTGACAAACTAATGAAGAGGTGTATTTAAGTAAAGCCTTCTGAAATGTGGCACATATAATTTCCAAATGTTATATGAGGAAGACGAATAAATTGCATATTATGCTGTAACGGAATGATGTATGAAACTGCAACGGCGTGCAATGACTGCAGCGAACCTGCCACACACACACCTAAACTTATAGCTTTGTGCACCTTTAGTTAAACATTTGCTTGCCAACTGATTATTCACTTTGTATGCACTGGCATGCATATTCACACACACACAAGTGCGCTTGTGCGCTTGTGTGTGTGTGTGCATTGTAAGCTGCCTGTGTATTTTAGTTCTTCAATTTAGTTTAATTAATTTTGAAATTGATAAGTATGAATGCGACTGTGCTTTTGACAGGATGTTTGCTTAGGCACATGCTCATCAAGCGACAACGCAGGCGGCGTGAAGTAGACATGCAACGGTTAGTTTAACATTCAACACAAGCACACACATACATATGTAATCAACGCATGCAAGTGTGCGTGTATGTACATACATTTGCCACCTAACAAGTGTGCAGCGTTATGCAAATGCAATTAATATTTTCAACAATGCCAACATTTACTTCCGTTGACGCTCACACACAGCCATTAGCAGCTAACAAAGCCAACTTGTTAGCCAAGGTCTACGCTGCAACACCACCAACACCGCCAGCATTACCACTATTAGGCGCTCGTGCCATCACCATTATGGTTAACTTGTCTATATTAATGCTGTCTGCTCAATTCGCTCGGCTAGGTGGCAGCTTTTAATTACATGTGTGTGCGTTTGTGTGAATTGTAGATCTCTATTTACTCCTTTACACTATCTTGCCACTATTGCGGTATATTGGTGGGCCAGCCGGCGGTGACAATCAAATACAAGCGCTAATGCAAAGACAAAGCGCTGCTGGCAAGGACTCAGCGTTTCTGTCTCGTATGCGCATCCTTTCGCCGGTTTAGCGTTAATTATGCTGCACAGTTTCCTGGCATTACACACAACTAACGGTTAATTGCTCGTTTATTGCCACGTATGCATTTGTCTTTCTCAATTACGTGCGCAAATATCTCATTTTTATTTCCATTCATTTTAAGTATTGCCAATTTTCCGACTGTTGCCACCTGCGAGCTGCGTTTGCTGAATTTACATTTCAAATATTCTAATTTAGCTTAAAGAAAACAAACGTTTAAAAGGAAAAGTGCCCAATTGGTCGACTAAACAGTTTTCCAGCAGCTGTGCCTTTTATAGTTGTTGTTGGCGTTGATGCACTCTCCATCTGCTGTTGCCTGCTTACACTATCCATATGGTGGCCATGTCTTAATTAATTAAATGAGCCATAAATTTGCACCGCTTTGATCGTTGTTTGTACACCCTACCGAGCAGACACTTTTAGTAGCCCAGCGAAAAGCTTTTCTTGAGATTAATGTGTTTAGTTGGTTTGCCTGGAAATTATTGTTTGCGCGTGTCATTAAATGTAAAATTAAGAATTGAAGAACTGACTTATTTTACAGCGGAAATTTTAATGTAAACACGAAGTGCTAATTGCTCAGGTATTTGCCAATAATTTCGCTAATCATTTGAAATTAAGAATCACTTAAATTAGAGCCTTCTTAAAATATATTTTTAAATGATATATTGATCGGTCAATTAGTACGGCAGCCATATAAAGTATGGTGGTTTGATTTAAAATTCTTTTTAAGATTTTTAAGATTGCAACGTTATCTTAATCAATAAAGTATGCCAAATTTCGTGCAGATATCTTGTCAATTAAACAAATTTTCCATACACGGGATTTATTTTGATTGCTTTTGCATGACAGTTAATCTTATAGTGAACCGATATCGGCGGTTCTGACTACTTCTTGCTAAGAAAAGAATGTGTACGAAATTTCTGATCGACATCATTTCAGATCCTTCAGTTTTGAAGGGCTATTTCACATATAAACAGACTGACAGACGGACGGGGATGACTAAATCCACTCAGTTTTTTTTTAGTTAAAGATTTTAAATAAATTATACTTATTTATAGAAAATGTAAGGATCGAAACAAAAGGGTTGCTACGAGACAGAAGTGGATAGGGAGAAGTCGCTGAAGAAGAGATGCAGCGAGCTTATTCATAGATGGGTCGAAGCTGGAAAGGAAGGTTGGAGAGGGAGATTTCTCTAAACAGCTCTTCGTCTATTCTAGCTTTCGGCTATTAGGCCACTATAATGTTTTAAGGCAGAAGTGGCTGATATCAAGGTTGCGGTAGACGTACCACTACGAAGCGCAGCCTCTTTCAGGGAGGATATCAGCAGTCCTAGCACTAAATTCGCTAACTGGGTGCTCTAAGCTGGCCAAACAGTGTCTGTCGTCTCTAGAAATAGTTAACTACATCATCATCGGGCTTCTTTGGGTGCCTGATCACAGCGAAATCGCAACTGCAAAGTCAATGAGGTAGCCAGAGTGGACAACCATGCTCCGCTCTCATCGGAATCTCCAGATACCAATGGACCTCGCGTGCACTGGTCGACCCATCTTCTCTTGGGAAGCTTGTAAACATAGCCCAAGCTGACACTAGCCGTCTTAATAAAATTGTGATAGGTTCAAAGCACTTTATCGATCTGTAAGGGTCTTATGAGTCAGTATTTAGGGGTTTTGGTACCATAACAGACCGGTGTTCAAAGCTGTCCAAGTAAAATCTCTGTTGGAATCGAATTATTTTCTCCAGCAGTTGATTGAAGAAGTTGCACGATAGTGAGTCGCTTTGTCTGAAACCTCATTTGGTAACGAACGGCACGGAAAGGTCCTTCCCCATCTTGCTTACACAGCCGTATTAGTTTTCCGGGGATACCAAATTCAGACATCGCGCCATAAAGGCGGCTACTTTTCGTGCTGCCAAATGCAGCTTTGAAATCGACGAAGAGGTGGTGTGTGTCAATTCTCTTTTCACGGGTCTTTTCAAAGATTTGGCGCATGGTGAATATCTTGTCAGCCATACTAATAAGGTCCAATTAGTTTGTTGACGGTGGGCTTTAATTTTTCACACAATACGCTCGATAGAACTTTATATGCGATGTTGAGAAGACTTATCCTACAGTAGTTGGCGTAGATTGTGAGGTCTCGCTTTTTGTGAATTGGGCAA
The DNA here is from genome assembly GCF_016617805.1 of Bactrocera tryoni. NCBI lineage: Eukaryota > Metazoa > Arthropoda > Insecta > Diptera > Tephritidae > Bactrocera > Bactrocera tryoni. The sequence continues at coordinate 13,552 of NW_024396618.1, forward strand.
AGCACACATAAATTCCAATTTTCGGGCATTGCTTCGCCTGATCATATTCCACATAGAAGCTGGTGTTTGCTTCTTATCAGTTCTTCTCCGCCGTATTTGAATAGCTCGGTCGATAGTCCATCGGCTCAAGCCGGTTTGTTGTTCTTCAGACGGGTAATTACTATTCGGATTTCTTCATGGTTGGGCAATGTAAAGTCTGCTCTATCGTTATCGATTGGAAAATCGAGTTCGCCATCTCCTGGTGTTATGCTTTCATTGCCGTTCAGCAGGCGGTAGAAGTGTTCTCTCCATAGTAAAATTCGCCAATACATTTTGGAATTGTATCTTACAATTATCAAGTTTGAAAAATAGGAAATTCGGTAAGAAGTTATAAAAACTTCTGGTTTTTCGAATATGGAATTTTTTCTTGATTAGTTAGTAATAAAAAATTGTACAGGCTCTCTAAATCACGATCATTTCTAAATAGTTCTAAAAATATTTCTCGATTGTATTTTAGGAATATTGTTATATACTTCCTCTCTTCATTAAAAATTTATAATAGAAAAAAAATAATATTTATTTATTTACTTATATACCTCTTTTTCTTCAAGATCTATAAAAGAATAAAATAATAAAACTATTCTTTGTCGACTTAACATCGTACGCAACTATTTTATGGTCCTAACGTCTAAACTCTCGTATATATAGTATGTATGTACAACGCTGATTGCTTGCTTTCTCTCTCACTCACTTTATATCACACTCGCTAAATTCGCTGCCATCAAAGCACTATTTAATGGTAGTACCCTACTTCTCGGCGGCAATTAAAACAAATTTAGTCGACGGTACTTATTTTGGAGCATTAATGGGCCCATTTGCCACACTTAACGTTAAGTGAAGCATCGACATGTTGCAGCTGTGGCACACAAACCTAAGTACATAGTAAATACATGCAACATATTTACCCCCATACACTTGCAACAGCAATGCTTTTAGAAACAGATAAATGAGCTAAAATTAAAATTTACAAAAAGTTCCCAAAAGGGAAGAAAACAACCCACTTTACCAAATATATGCCACAAGTAGGCACGCACTGCATATAAATATACTGCATATGTATGTAAGTATACAAATCAGCTCGAACTATGCAAACAATCGAAGTGAAGTTATTAGTGGGGAGGGGAGTTGCAAGTCTAAAATACGAGTGCCACCTGATTGAACGGAAAGTGGAGCAGTTGATTGGTGCTGCTTGAAATGTTTATTTACTTTACTAATCAACCGCCAGTGGCAAAGTGCATTGCGTATACGAAGCCCTGCAAGTCGATTACCACTTGCGCTTTGCATGCAACCGCATTAGTCACAACAACAAACGAAAGATGCGCTCCAGGAACAGTGGCGCGTAGATAGCTGTTAGATGTATATGCAACGCGCCCTTTCCCATGCCACTTGTTTCATATTTACCAACGCCGCAGCCGCATAGCACATTGCAGCTCTTAATGTGTGGCATATGCAGCGTGGCAATTGCACGCACAATTTCCTTTGCATTTATGCTTTATGCATGTGTGTATGTATGTGCGCGCGCCGAAGCATGCTAGCGTGCTACAATAAAGCGATAAAACGCGCATTGCTTTTATGATTTCGAAGAATCCACTCTGCCGCATATAGCGGAAAAAATTGAGCGCTAGAAAACGTATTTGTTGAATTATCAATACAGTAGTTGGCGCTGCTACGTTACTTAATTTGCAGCGAAGTTGTGTAGGAAATCTTCTTCTACGCATGACTTTGCATGCGTCAATCTGCGGGCGCGGCACTTACAGATACATTATACGTGTAGATGTGTGCGCGCATGAGAACGCTGCGGACTTATGTGTCATGTGGCATGTGTTTGCCTGTTTTGCTGATAGGCTCCGCGCGTGCATCCACTCATAAATTATAAGCAACGTCCTGACTATGCTGTCGGCCAACTAGTCGTGCCTCCACCCCTGCCACATACTCCATCTGCTTGCCGCGCGCGCCTGAGTGCGATGTATCATAGTGCCTGCTCTGGACTACATGCTGAGGCAAGCGCTTGCTTGATTGTGGCAGTGCATTGTCGTGCGCCTGTGCCCCGCTGTCGCGCTGTCATTGATGGTGTTCCATTACAGTGTGGCGCACGCATCCCAGGCTATACTATTTATACGCGCAATTGAATCGCATCCGAAAACAGACACAAAATTGGGTTTGCGCGCCGCGCTGCAGTCACTAAACATCTTTGTTATTGCTTTATATGCAATTACTAAATTTCGAAACACACACACCCATAAATACAAACGAGATTATGTGCGCTGCGTAATCACATTCACTTTCGCAACGCGCCCAGCAACGCTGAGTTTGCCAATTCATTTGCCGCGTCCATGCCTTCGCTATTTCAGGAACGCGCCCAGGCGCTCCCCGTTGCAGTGTACGCTAGCAGTGGGCTTATGCTGATGAAGAGACATCTGCATGTGTGCGATGATATGGAGTTCTTGCCGCGCTCCTGCCACATACGTACTCGTATATTTGTGTAGTAAAAATAAAATTTATTATCGCATCTTGTTCTGCGCGATTTTCTAGTTTTCTTGCGAAAGTTTTAATTTTATTGCGTTCGTTGTTGTTGTTGCATTTAATGTTGCATTCTGCGCGCTGTCCTCTGCCGCTGGTAATATGAGCACTTCTTCTGTTAGCAAGCCATGCGTGTGCGTGTGTGTTGCAGCTACAAACATATGTATTATTTGACTTTGTGACCGCGTTAGTTCGCATGTTGTTGTTGTTTCTGCGAAATTTCTAGAATTTTATTGCATTTGTTTGTTTGCCTTTGTTGCATATATTTTCGCATGGATCTGCTGTGTTAGCCCTCTGAGCTGCCTTCAAAAACGTTTAACTTGCCGCCACCACTGCCGCTGCCACACAAGTAAAAGTCACCACAACAACAATTGCAACCAATCAGCAGTTAGCTTGACGTCCTATTGCTTTAGTGATTGATGGTTGTTGCCACCAACTTTACACTAGTCAATTCATTTTTATGGCATTTTGCAACTACTCGGGAAGCGAGTGCAAAAAAAAGCGAATCGGCAACTTGGAAATACTTTAGATCGCGTCGGGCGTGCTCGTAAATACCAACTACCATAAAAGTGTTTGGACGCATATGTAAATATGTATGTGGGAACTAAATTTTTCTGTCTCTGCGCAGAAGTTGAAGACAAACAAGTGAATTAGAGATCATAAAATTTCTTAATCATCTGAGGACTCCATTGTAAATACTTCACCAGCGGCTCCACACTACAACAGTTTTATGAGAATTCCGTAAATGCTGCGAATATTTTAATTATAGGCTATGAAAGTTGCTCCGATTAAAATGGGATTAAAATTCCCAACAGTGTTAGAGTTAGAACTTTCGTCAAATACATTGTTGGTCATCCAAAAGTCTTAATACAGTAGTCAGTATAGCAAATTATTAACCCATATATATTCTTGGTTTTCCGAAAGTACCGTATAACTATGGTCTCAGTAAGTAATTTATTCTTTCCTCCCTAATTTTACTCTTCTACCTTCTACTTCGTGAATCCTCAAAGATAGGCGAAATATCATCGGCGGCCCTATAAAGTATATACAAACAACAAGCAGCTTATTTGTCGGAATCGCCGATATCGGACCACTATAGAAGATGGCTGTCATCTAAACTGAGCCCTTGTTTGGAAAATATTTTCATTTGGTATAAATGTCTAAGGCAATGGTACAATCTTCGAACAAATTCTTCAGATGGACTCATGCTATTATGTATAACTGTCTTTCAAACTAACCGGTTAAAATAAACAAAGACCAATAGAGATATTCATAAAATATCTCGGATTTTTACGATCGAGGTATTGATTCTGCTATGATGAAAATTCAGAAGCCTTGTTCGGTATATTCTGAACCCAAGGTTCCATTGACTATGCTAAATTACGACATATGATATGGATGGCTCCATGGACTTTTTAATTTTAAAATGTCTAAAGAAGTTTTAAAGTTGAAATTCAGGGAACAGTCATCCAAAACTGGAAGGATCCCAAACAGTTCATCTAATAGAATATATTCTTGATTTTCCTAAACCATTATCTAGATTAATTCACAGAATATCTTTGACCCACAGTCTTGATAAAAATATATGTGTAGTCCATCTATTCTGGGTCTATCTTGAAACCAGCATTAATAAAAAGAACAACGACAGCTTTGAAGTCCAACGCACAATAGTTCTTGCTAACAGGGGCTACTTCGGACTGAGTAGGCAATTGAGAAGTAAAGTCCTCTATTGACGAACAAAGACAAATTCTACAAGTCACTCACCATCCCTGACCTGCAGTATGTTGCAGAGGCATGGACAATGAAAACATCTGATGAGTCGACGTTACGAATTTTCGAGAGAAAGGTTCTGTGGAAGACAGTATCCGTCGGGGAAAGCAGAGGAATAGTAAGACTTCCACTCCGTTGGAAAGGCCAGATGGAGAAGGACCTGGCTACACTTGGAATCTCCAATTCGCGCCAAACAGCGAAAAGGAAAAATGACGAAGGAAGCGGTGTCTACGCCAATAAAAAAGAATAAGTTCCGCTTTAGAACCAAATGCTGGAAGCAAATTCGTTTGTCTTTGTCTTTTGCCGATCTACAAAGATACTTCTTTCACATATTGCGAATGACAAAGTTGTTCGAGACATTGCCCAAATTCCTCCACACAATTGCACAACAGTTGTTTTATCTGAATTGGGAGCAATATTTTTTGTTTTAAGTATTTTTGATTTATTATGTGAGCATATACAAATACATAAATGTATGTGCAAATACCGATATACTATATACATATATGTATGACAGCAATTTTTTCGCTAAGCTTGCTACTTGCTGTGGCTTTACGATCAAAGTGCCGCTACTGCTCCGGTGTTAGGCCCGCGGCAAGGGATCACACCGTTTTTACCAGCAATTTCGCCATTAAAGTCGCCGTGTAGACATGTTGCCCGAAGCGGCGCAACAACAACGCGTAGCATAGCATCGTAGCACAGTGGCATGCAACAGGCGAACACTTCAACGTGCCATTGTGTCCCAACAATAGTCCTTTTGTTATACCTGTGTGCCACCAAATGCTGCAGTTGTTGTTATTGCTTTTTTCAACATTTTTTATTGCTTTCGTCGCCGGGGCTTCTAAAGAGCGGCAAGCGTGCCTGTTGTTGTTGGCTGGCTGGCTGACTGTTGTTGCCATTGTTGGCAATAAAGTGTCACTTGGCAAAATTAAGTAGGTGTTGGCTGCTCGGCGGCATGAAATCTATAAGAAACACCAACAAAAACAAAAACAAGGCGCGAAAAAGAGCAACAAAAATAACAAGAACTGTGCTGCATGCCGCCCCTAGCGGTCATGTTGCCTGTGGCAATAACACTCCAAACAAACGATGCATATTCTTATCGCATTACCGTTGCAGTTGTTGTTGTGGCTTGTGGTGTCTTGTTGTTGCTGATCTGTGCGCCTTTATTGTGCTTGCATGCCTCGCTCGAAATAAAAACACTCAAATTGTTATAATATTAATGTTGCTGCGCCACCGCTGCCTGCCGCTGGTTTTGCTGTTAGCGTTGTTGTGGCATTCGCCTTGAGCATTTGCCCCCGCACAATTCGCAGCATATTGCAAATTAAATTTGATAAATACCCGCAGTGGCGGCAACAGTTGACTGCTTGTCGCTTAAGATGTGCTAAATGCTGCTCTAGGTTATGGCGGTGCTCCTCAGTGCTTCCCAGTGGGGCCAAATGGGTTCACATACTTATATAATAAATGCTGGCAAAAACAAGCGCAACAAAAAAGTGTCATTGTAATTTATTGTTTCATTTAATTTCTGGTTGAATTATAGTTGGAAATGCTTTTTATGCAAACATTTTTCAGTATAAGAGCACAGTTCTTGAAGGTACATACATCCCTTGAGTGAATAAATTTTTATTAAAATATTAAGCCCTGAGGTTCTTTACCCCTTCTTACAATGCACAACGATGTTTTCATAATTTGTGTAAATTGACGTTGAGCAATACCAAAAGCTCGGTTAGCGTCTGAAAGGACCTCTTCGAGCCGTTCGATACCAAACGAGGTTTCAGACAGGCAGACTCCCTATCGTCCGACTTCTTCACTTTACTCCTGAAGAAATTAATTTGAGCTGCAGAGCTGAATAGAGAAGGTAAGATCTTCTATATATTTTATGGACGTACGCCTCTACAACCGCGCCGCTTGTTTTGCTTTCTCCAGACTGGATAAGGAAGCGAAGCAGATGGGTCTGGTAGTGAACGAAGACGAAATATCTCCTCTCATCGAGCAAATAGTCGTCGCACTCGCGGCTACGCACCTATGTCACTGCTGACAGTCATAACTTCGAAGTAGTAGACAACGTCAGCCTCGAAATCCAACGCAGAATAACTCTTGCCAACAGATGTTACTTCGGACTGAGTAGGCAACTGAGTAGCAAAGCCCTCTAAAATCTACATATAATAACATAACCAGTGCCTCGAACTACTCACTCTGGCTTTTTCTCAGGGACGTTCCAAGACTTTTAGCTTAATATCTGCCTTTACTAATGCAGACTGTCATATACATATATCGTAATACCGGATGCAGGTAGATCTTCCAAAAGAAAGCTCATAAATACACAGACAGACATTTTTTGTGCGCTGGTCTTTTGCTTTTAATTCTTCTTCTATTTAATATTACGCTGGTGATTTTGGTGTTTTCAAAATGACTTTTTTACTTGCGTGTACACACATATCTGCATGCATACATGGATCGAAGCCTTTAAGTTTGCCTTCAATATTTCGTATAATGTTTGTGTGTTTGTATGTATGCATTTACGGTTGCCTCGATTTTGCGCCAACTCAGCGCCCAATAAAAAACTCTAAGGACATTAATTTATGTTCCTCGACTGTTTCTGTCTCTAAATTGAAAAGGGGGGCAGAAGGACAGCAAAACAACCGGGCACATTGTTGGATTTCCTTAAGAAAATATGTGTGAGTACAATGGAACAATATAGAGATAATAACAATAAAAGATGCGAGCTGGTGCAAATGTTGCGAAAAATTGATTGTTGCCTTGTAAGCAAACACCTAAATCAAGCCGCGCGGAAGTCGCGTAGTTGGGATGGCGCCGCCGAACGACGCGCGCTGCACAGGCTGTTTACAGTTGTTGTTGTTCGAAACTATAACGACAAGGTAATGTGGTTTGCTGATAATAAGTTTACGTTGATTTTGGCAAAACAGCGCGCTCATAAGTTACTCGCAGTTGGAAAGTAATAATGCATACAGACATACTTACATACGGGCAGATGAGTAGACGTGTTGCGGAGAAGTTTCGACAACATGATGTAATAAGTTTCCGAACAAACAACAGCTTTATGCGAAGAAGTTAGATGTTTGTACAGAATGACGATTTTATTCAAAACACTATATTTTCCTGGAATTCTTCGTTTCTCTTTTTTAATGAGTCCTCTGTAGTTCCTGGTCTTTCTAAATCGCTTAAGTATTTGATCTGGTCTTGAGCTTTAGATTAACAACAATCAATTTATTAGAGCTTGAAGCTTCATAAATCCTCTAACTTGAGAAGCCCCTTCTTTTTTTCTTCTTTACTGGCGTGTGCACCGCTTACGTGGTTATATCCGAGTTAACAACAGTTCGACAGTTATTTTTATACTTGTTATTTGGCGCCACTTATCACAGTACAGCCGAACCCTTTTCCACCTGATCACTCCAACGTAGTGGAGGTCTACCTCTTCCTCTGCTTCAATCGGCGGGTACTGAATCGAAAACCTTCAAAACTGGAGTGTTTCCTGCCATCTGGACCACATGACCTAGTCAGCGCAGCCGCTGTCTCATGATTCTCTGAACTATGTCAATGTCGCCTAAGGCCAAGCAATCAGAAGATGTCCTTGTCCATGTCCCCGAACTATATACATAGTTGGTCTGGAATGAGGAGGGACTTTTTGATTTTGGTCTTTGTTCGTTTGCCAGAGTTATTCTGCGTTGGATTTCAAGGCTGATTTTGTTGTTGGTGTTAATGCTGATTCCAAGATAGATGAAATTATCTACGTGTCGTGTGAGCAAAGTCGCGACTGCGATGACTGTTTGTTTGATGACAGGAGTTATTTCGTCTTGCCCTCGTTCACTGCCAGACCCATTTGCTTTGCTTTCTTGTCCAGTCTGGAGAAAGCAGAACTAACGACGCTGGTGTTGAAGCCGATGATATCAATATCTCCAGCAACAGATTGAAGAAGTCGCACGATAGGGAGTTTCCTTGACAGAAAGCTCGCTAGATATCGATCGGCTCGGAGTTGTTCTTCCTGATCCAGACGCAGACGTATTTGAATAGCTCGGCCGGTATTCCATCAGCCACTGCCGCTTTGTTGTTCTTCAGGCGGGTATTTGCAACTTGAACCTTATCAAGGTCAGACAATGGAACATCTATTCCATCGACATCGATAGGGGAGTCGGGATCGCCATTTCCATACATTATACTGACACTACCGTTCATTAGACCGAAGAAATGCTACCTTCATAATATCAGTCTGCTCTGAACATCAGCCACTAAGTCACCACTTTGGGTTAGAAGAGTGCGCTGCGGTCTTGAAACTCTTTTCGAGCACTACCCCTGTCGGCTAGCTTCGCAAGTTCTTCATACTATCGGTCTCTTTTTTTGCTGCGTCTCGCTTCCCTTTTCAATTCTCGGTATCTATCCCACACAGCTCGTGTTGTGGCCTATCGCAATATTGCGATGGACGCTGCCTGCTTTCTCTAGTGATATCACGAAGGGAATAAAAATGGTTGTCACTCGTTATATATACCTTATGCTTCTTTCAGTGGCAGGTTCAAATATTTTGGGTCCCTGTTTTTCTGATAAAACCAGTGTCGAAAAAGACAGTCTGCCTCTCTCATGCTTTAATTTCTTTCCACCTCCAATATTTTCTCGTAATTGGATAGAATTTTCTCAATTAATTAAAGGAGTATCTATGAAACTTTTACAACAAAGTACTTGACATATCGGAGGAGCTAAAAGTAATATATAAAATAGTTCAAATATATTTAGACATGAAAATGTAATTCGCCTCCGCCTCCTCCTCCAAAATGTGACAAAGTAAATCCGATTGCTTTTGTCAATTGCTAAACACTTAACTGTTAAGCAGTCACCCGGCAAGGACAGCAAGTGTCCTGGCGAGGTGACAAAACGGCACAACACAACAGTTGCAGGAACTGCTGCAACATAACCTCAAAAGACGTATAGTATTTCTAGCACGCAGCGGTGCCTTACATGATACTACACACACTTGGCACCCGGAATTGCAGTGGACCGCCCGCTGCCGTTGGCATGCGTGTGACTTTGTCGAGGCGACGAAGTGTAACTTATTATTTTGGTTTAGATTCTACTGATTCGACATTTTTGACGATTTGTAGCGTGCAGCACGCAGCGAGCGAAATTAAATTGGCAACAGACCAACAAAGGCAAGAAACAAGCACAGTAATGGCGCAAACAAAAGCCACAACACACATATTAACATAAAATTATATGCACAAGCAATAAGATAATAATAAGAATAAGGAGTAGTGGAAAATAAATGGAATTAAAAAAGAAAAAAATACATTTTTTTTTTGTTTTTTTTAAATATGCGCATTGGCAAATTGCTGCAATTTTTTGTTGTTTGTATTGCATATATGTGCTACATACTTGACGTGCGCGTCAGCTAAGTTGCGCGTAGCGGTACATTTGTGGCAAACACCCATAATCGCATACACTTGCTAACAACTGCGCTGCCGTGAGGTATGCGGGCATACATACATATATGTGCGCTTGTGTGTTTGTATGTGTGCATGTATGTGTGCATGCCAAGGCGTCGCACTGTCTGTGCCATAACAATTTTTGTTGTTGTTTTAATTTTTCAACATTTTAATTTGCAAAAATTGTCTTCTAAGTTCGTTGGCATTGCCAATGCATGCATATGGCGTTTGTAGCGGTCGGAGGTCTGCGGTCGCTGATCGGATTGCGCACAGGAAGCAGTGCGCCCTGAGTTATGCAGTGTTCTAAATTTTTGCAAATACCTTTTTTTCGTCATTATAGTCTTTTATAAGCACACTTACATGCATAGTTGTGTTTATATTGATAATATTTGATTGTTGCGTAGCTTTATTTGCTTAAAGTATATTAGAAATAGGTGACTCATCGACTAAAGCGCTATTATAAGGGGATCACATGAAGTGGTTCCAAGTAAGACAATTCGAAGTATTACTAATATAGTGAAGAAGAACTGTTATGGATTTTTAAGAACGTTGAGCATAAATAAGGAAATTGGAAGTAAATATTTATTTATGTGTGAATGTATGTTTTCGCAATAAACTGTAAGTGAGGCATCCTTGCTGACTCAGAGCCAAAGAGATGCACCACATATCTAGATATATAATCTGAGCACACATACACACTTACTTATATACATACAGTAGTTTTGTGGTAGTCATGGCAGCCTCCAGCTTAACGTTTATGATCGCCACCAAAGAAGCGCTCATATGCGGCTGGTCAGCGGCAGTCCCTATCTGTTCCTCAGCAAAAAAAGCAAGTTTAAGCTTATCTTACTTTTTGTCTCGCAATTCGTTTTGATTTATTTGTTTGTGTTTTTTGCTGTTTATGAAGCGTGCGAAGCCATAAAAATTAATTAACTACATGCCCCATGCCCACGTCTTCGGTATGCACTTGTCGACCGTCGCCCGCGCCGGTGTTGCTGGCTGGCAATGTCAGTGACAGTGGTTGTTGCGGCATTTGCGGTTGTGGCATGCAATGAAAGTGCAACTTGTTGACATACAAAACAATTTCGCTGCCTCCCTTCGGTACACAAACGCACAGATGTGGGTCTTCTCTTACATTAGTTAGCTTATTTTTTTGCTTGCATATATGTTTATTTACATTTTTCTGTTACTGGCAACGCATGACTGCGTACGTATCTATATTCAACAAATATCCGATGAAATTGTTGCTGGTTTGCAGATAAATAAATTTACTAAATCATTTGTTTGCTGTTGTTGTGAGGCGCTGTGTTTTCTTATGCTAAGCGCTGATGCCACATATAGCAACAAATAAAGGCGACTATAAAACACACATATGAACATAAATATGTGTGAGTTACTAAGCCTTAGTGGCTGTAAAAACACACATAAAGATAAAAGTTTTGAAAAGCAACGATCAGCAATGGTTGTTGAAAGCCACAACAAACTTACTCTAATGCTTTTGTGTATATACAGTATTGTTAAAATTAATAGTGACGCTTGGCATCAATTAACTGAAGGCATTCAGTTTTTGGAAATATGTAATTGTATCTGTGTGTTCCACTATCTTTTTCATGACTGTAAAAATACATAGAAATGTATACACTCGTCGTCAAAGTCGATAATGGAAAAGCAATTCGCTTCGATGAATATTTTTGTTTGCTTAGTAAATTGACCTTTGACTAAACAATAATTTATTTTAAAATTACTTTTTGTTACACTTTAAAGTTGTTTTTTTTTTCAGTGGTTTTGTTGAGTAGTGTTAATAAAATCTTCTCCTTCGTCTTTGGCACCTGCTCGATCTGGGCCGAGAAAAACTTCGACAGTTGCCTTTATCTTTCCATTGGGTGCCTGAACGCCTTTGCTTCCATTGTCCACCCATGGGTCTCGCACCGAAATCGCTTTTCGCTGGAGCATCATCTTCCTTGCATACGGCTTGGCCTAACCAGCGGATTTGTGAATTTTTATGCGATATCCATATGACCTTGAAGCTCACACAGTTCGTGCTTCCATCTTCTTCGGAACTCATCCCTCAAGTGAACTGCTCCAAAAACCTTGCGGAAAACAGATCTCGAATGCTCTTAGTACCCTTTCATATCGATTTAACTTCGTCAATATTTCTGCTCCGTATAATAAAACGGGATTGATAACAGACTTAAAGGGCGTCATTTTTGTTTATCAACAGAGGAATATGCTTCTAAATAGTCTACCGATCCCAAAGTAGCGCTCGCCAAGTGTTCTACTGCGCTTTATCTCCAGACCTACATTGCTGGCAAGGAATGGTCTCCACGCACTTTGTCTTGCCCTCGTTCACCTTAAAACTAATCTCTTTTTGTTTCTAAGCTGGAAAAGGCTGTACTGACGGCTCTGTTGTTAAGACCGATGCGTACCCCAGAAGCATTGTCCGCTTAGAGTAGATAGTACAGAGTATCTAAAACTCGTCTGGAACTGAACGGCTCGGAGATGTCATTTCCGATTTTGATGGAGCTGATGCTTCTGTAAATGCCGTCAAAAGCGGCTTTGAAATCGACAAAAAAGTGTATGATTCCCTATTAATTTTGTCTGTACAAGTAAACCTTACATCTAGTAAACAAATAAATTTCCTTCATGTAGGGATAATATTAGGGTTACTAAAAATATATACATTGTTTAGCTTAGTTAGAATGGTCCGATTTGGTTAAAATATAATTTGTTGGATTACTTGTTGTCATTTTGAAAATCACTTCATAGAAGCTCTCGTAGGCAACAAACTGGGACGGTCGATTTTCACAACCTTCTCTTCAGGCCAATTTTTTATCAGCAAAATCCCCGTTTTCCTTAGACTTCTTATACGTTGTAATAAGTTACTTACTCTTCACCACCAGAAACAATTTGCTTCAGAAATGGATCACTTTTGTGTGACTCAGCAGCGATTCGCAGATGGAAGTTTGGTCATTGAGGTTAACTCGTGTGTTACCCATTCTAAATCTTAAAAAAAAATAAAAATATAATTTTTTTTGAAATTGTGACTTACATCAATTTATTATTCTTTTACTTCGTTGCAGTTCAACGGCCTTGATATTATTCATCGTACTCTACTGTGTTCAATCCTCATACTCTAGATTCGTAAGTTAATTCATTTGACCACCTCCGATTTTTCCAAACAAAAATAAATAAATCATTCCTCATTTAGTATGGAACGCGACATAAAAGACAATATGGCGCTAATATGTACCTACCAGCGAGTTATATAGTGCCGGGCGGAGAGGGCGACGATGCCGCCGAATGGACTGAATGGAGTTCACCATCAGAGTGTTCACGCACGTGCGGAGGCGGTGTATCGTTTCAAACACGCGAATGCCGGCGATTAGCGTAAGTTGAAACTCTCACAAATGCCAAACAAGTAAATAATTTATGGCACATCATTTGTCATTGCAGACGCAATGGTGCACCGATCTGTAAGGGTGGCAATCGCATGTACTTCTCCTGCAATACACAAGATTGCCCCGACGATGAGCCCGACTTTAGGTTACAGCAGTGTGCGCGCTTCAATCGTGTACCTTTCGATGGCGTCACCTATGACTGGGTGCCATACACAAATGCGCCCAATCCGTGCGAGTTGAATTGTATGCCGGTGGGCGAACGTTTCTACTATCGCCAGAAAGCGAAAGTCATCGATGGCACACGTTGCAATGATCGCGATCTCGATGTTTGTGTGGATGGTGTGTGCCAGCCGGTCGGTTGCGATATGATGCTCGGCTCGAACGCCAAGGAAGATAAGTGCCGCAAATGTGGTGGAGATGGCAGCACGTGCCGCACCATTTCGGACACCTTAACTGCCAATAACTATCCAGTCGGTTAGTAATTTTATTGGTCGTTAATTAATTGAGATTTCTAATATTTTGTTTCGACCTTTCTTTCTTAGGTTATAATGACATCATACTCATTCCGAGTGGTGCCACGAATATACGTGTACAGGAGACGGCGCCCTCCAGCAATTACTTAGCCTGCCGCAACTCAACTGGTCACTACTATTTGAACGGTAATTTCCGTATCGATTTTCCACGCCCTATGTTCTATGCTGGCTGTTGGTGGATCTATCAGAGAAAACCAACAGGCTTTGCCGCACCCGATCAGCTGACTTGTAGTGGGCCCACAACGGAGTCCATTACGATAATGATGTTGGTGCAGGACAAGAATTTAAGCCTAACGTATGAGTATAGCATACCAGAAGAATTGAGTAATTCAACACCTGTTGAATACTCGTGGACACATTCCGAGTTTGAGCCGTGTTGCGCTCCATGTGGTGGTGGTACGCAAACACGTACCGTTACCTGCACTAATCGCATGACGCTCGAAGAAGTTGATCCCAACTTGTGTGATGCCAGCGCTAAGTTACCCGAAGAGCAGGCATGTAATGAGCAGCCATGTGCTCCCAGTTGGATCGAAGGTGAATGGGGTAAATGCTCGAAAGGTTGCGGCGCTGATGGCGTGCAAAACAGAACTGTTACCTGTGAACGAATTTCGCCGAATGGGTAAGTTGTTATATAGAAATGAAAGTTCTTTAAGATAGATCATTCAAATATCTATTTTTGTTTGTAGAACACATACGACAGAAGAAGACTCTGTATGTTTGGAGAATGTCGGTAACAAACCGGCTACAGAGCAAGAGTGCAATAGAGATGTGAAAAATTGTCCGAAGTATCACTTGGGTCCTTGGGCACCAGTAAGTTATACGGTTCCTTCAGAAAGAAAACTAATTCTATCACAAATTTTTTGTACCGAAATAATTTTAGTGCGACAAATTATGTGGAGAAGGCAAGCAAAAACGAAAGGTGACATGTTATATTGAGGAGAATGGGCGTAAGCGTGTACTTCCAGAAGAAGACTGCATAGAAGAGAAGCCCCCAACAGAAAAGGAATGCATACTGACTCCTTGTGAGGGTGTGGATTGGATTTTATCCGAATGGAGCGGGGTAAGATTTTTTTGTTGTAATCTCTAATCATATTGTGGTAATGTTGAAACTCCACTATTTAAGTCATATGTATCCTAATTTTCTTGCTTCCAGTGTGATGAATGTGGACAAAAGACCGAGACACGGACTGCCGTTTGTGCTTCAAAATCTGGTAAGATTTATCCAGAAGAATTCTGTGCACCCGAAGTTCCAGCACTTTCGCGGCCCTGCAAATCGTCTAAGTGTACACCAAAATGGTTCACCTCAGAATGGAGTAAATGCTCTGCGGCATGTGGAAAGGGTGTGCAGTCACGTATAGTAATATGTGGTGAATTTGATGGCAAAAGCATTAAACCTGCTGAAGAGTCGAAATGCGACGCCTCTGCGAAACCGGAATCGGAGCAAGGGTGCGAAGGTGAGGAAAAAGAATGTCCTGGGCAATGGTTTACTGGACCTTGGGAGCCTTGTAGTAAGCCATGTGGTGGTGGAGAACGTACGCGGGAAGTTTTCTGTTTATCTAATGGCACAAAGTCGCTCAACTGTGATGAATCGAAAATTGAGTCTCTCTCTGAAAAATGCAATACTCAAGCATGTACGAAGGATGAACTGATTCCAGTTGATAGGACTACATCACCTATTACAGAAGACGCCGAAGAAGATGATTGTGAGGAAGATGACGAGGATGATTTAGTTTCTCAAGAGGATCCCAAATTGGCAGAGGGTATTGAGTTGGATAAAGAAACAACTGCGCCAGTATCCCTCTTAACCGATGAACTAATGTTCAGTGATTCACCATATACTGAAGAATCAAGCGATATTGCTTCAACAGACATTCCATTAACGACAGTGGAGGGCTCCGGCGAGGGAACTGATATTACAGAGGATACTTCTCTTGATACTGAGGGCAGTGGAGATGAGTTGAGTAGCACGGTTGGAGCTTCAGACACTACTGAATCTGTCGGCTCTACTACCTCGCCCATATCTACAGATTCTTCTGTTTCTTCGATCTCTACTGATTCTACGAAATCCTCCGTGGAAGCATCAGACAGCACCACTGAGTCTGCTTCATCATCCGAAACTACAGGTACATCTGAATCTACCGTATCAACTGAATCTTCAAAATCCACAGATTCAACGGATACCACTGGTATATCTGAATCTTCCGTATCTACTGAATCTACGGAATCCTCAGATATCACTGATTCTTCCGATACTACAGATGTATCTGAATCTTCGTTATCAACTGAATCATCAGTTTCCCCTGATTCCACCCAAACTTCTGAATCAGTATCAACTGATTCTTCGCTATCTACAGAGACAACTGAAATATTGAGATCAAGTGGTTCTACTGATAGTTCTGAAACAACAGAAACGCCTGAGTTTACTGAATCCTCAGCGTCACCTGAGTCAACTCAATCAACTGTTTCCGAAAGCACTGATCAAACTAGCTCTATCCAATCTTCAGCTTCAACTATTTCAGGATCTACTGAGTCAGAGTCAACTGATTCCACTGCTTCTGCGGAAACAACCGAAACGACTGGTTCTACAGAATCGACAGTTAGTTCATCGACTGACTCAACACAATCAACAGAATCCACCGAATCTACATCTACCGATACAACTGAATCAACAGTATCTTCGTCCACTGATTCAACTGAATCAACCACCGAAGTTTCAACTGAATCTTCAATATCCACAGAATCAATATCGACGGACTCAACGCAATCAACAGAGTCTAGTGAATCAAGCTCAGAGTTTTCTACTTTATCATCGGACTCTACTGAGTCGTCAGTTTCAGTTGATACTACTGGATCACCGTTATCAACAGAATCAACCGGAAGCTCATCTGATATCACAGGTACTACTGCTGATGCTTCAAGTGATTCGACGGTTACTCAATCTTCAGTGTCTACTGAATCCGAAACAGGCTCTCCTCTCAGTACAGACTCAACGACCGGTTCTTCAGCTACTTCAGATGTTACCACTGAATCCTCTGAAACCTCAATTAGCTCTGAGGCCACCACATCATCAGATTCATCCGATACAACAGAAATATCTGAATCAAGCACTGATGTTTCCTCCACTACAGACTCTGGAATATCTGACACTACAGCTGAATCCAGCGGCTCAACAGAAAGTGAAACTACTGAAGGATCTACGGATATTTCAGAATCAACAGCATCAGGCTCGACAGAGGAGAGCACAACTGGTGGGTCAACAGAATCAACCACTGAAGGTGTGTCAGTGGAGTCAACCTCAGACATTAGTACCACTGCAGGAACTACATCAAGTACCGAGGCAGGGGAGAGCACGGAATCTTCCTCTTCCGTTGGGATATCAGAAACAACCGAAAGTGAATCAACGGGAAGCACAGAAACCACTGAAAGTGGACCTACTGAAAGTACTGAGACAACTGAAAGTGGAGCTACTGATTCCACTTTTGCGAGCTCAACGGTTGACATTTGGTCGACTACAGATGAAGAAGAGGAGAGTACACCTAACACGCTTGAAGCCCTTATCACCAAGGCTCTTAAGCAGAAAAAATGTAAGGCCAAGAAGGATTGCAAAAAAGCAACTTATGGGTGCTGCCCTGATAAAAAGACACCTGCTAAGGGACCATTTGATAAGGGTTGTGCGATTGTCAAAACTTGTGCGGAGACTAAATATGGTTGCTGTTCAGATGGGGTCTCACCTGCTGAGGGTGAGAACAATGAAGGCTGTCCTCAATCTCAGTGTTCAGAAACACTATTCGGATGTTGTCCAGATAATTTCACACCAGCAGAGGGCGAGGATGCTGAAGGATGCCCTGAAACTACGACGGCGCCGCCAACAACAACTGTCGAGTTGGTTACTGAGGGATCAGGAGAAACAACCGATACACCAGAGAGTACAATATCAACAGAAAGCACTGAAACACCAGAAACCACTGAAACACCAGAAAGCACGGAAACACCAGAGAGCACAGAAACTCCTGAAAGCACAGAAATTCCTGAAAGCACAACTGAAAGTAAAGTGGTTAAATCATGTTCTTTCGCTGAATTTGGCTGTTGTCCCGACGGCACGACCGAAGCTAAAGGAAAAGACTTTGAGGGTTGTGAATCAGCAGCGCCAGCTGCCAGAAACTGTAGAGATACAGAATATGGCTGTTGTCCAGATGGTCTCACTGCTGCCACTGGGCCTGATTATGCAGGCTGTGCGCCTTGCACACGTGAGCGTTACGGTTGCTGCCCCGACAATCAGACGCCTGCTCATGGACCGCTTGGCGAAGGCTGCTGTCTGAATACGGTCTACGGTTGTTGCCCGGACAATATTAACGCCGCACATGGACCTAACTTTGAGGATTGCGATTGCAAATATACTCCATACGGATGTTGTGACGATCAAAAAACAGCGGCACGTGGACCAAATAAAGAAGGCTGCAGTTGTGAAAATTCAACATATGGTTGTTGCCCAGATAAAATTACACCGGCTAATGGACCTAAATTTGAGGGCTGTGCATGCCACACACTACAGTTCGGCTGTTGTCCCGATGGTATCACAATTGCACAAGGACCACATCACTACGGTTGTCACTGTTCGCAAACTGAGTTCAAGTGCTGTCCTGATGAAAAGACTCCAGCCAAGGGACCGGATGGTGAGGGTTGCACTTGCTTGGAGAGCAAATATGGTTGTTGTCCGGACGGTATTGCTGCGGCGGAGGGTGACAAATTCGAAGGTTGCGCATCGGTTAAGGAACCACCACAAAAAGCATGCGGACTGCCGAAAGCAACCGGCCCTTGCGGCAACTTCAGCATTAAATACTTCTTCGACACATCGTACGGTGCGTGTGCACGCTTTTGGTATGGTGGCTGTGAAGGCAACGATAACAGATTTGAAACCGAGTCGGATTGTAAGTCTACCTGTCAAGAGTATACCGGCAAAGAAGCCTGCTTCTTGCCAAAGAGTTCTGGTCCATGCACTGGTTACAATAAGAAATGGTACTTTGACACCGATCGCAATCGTTGTGAAGAATTCAACTATGGTGGTTGTTATGGCACTTCAAATCGTTTCGATAGCTTGGTCGAATGTCAGGCACTCTGCGCCGTCGATGAGACCACACGTAAGTTAGCGGGTGCAGTGTTTGAGTGCGCAAAAAATGTGACCTACATATATTAATGCTTATGTGCTTACAGCGCCTTGCGATCAACCCATGGAGGCTGGACCCTGCGAGGGCAACTTCGAACGTTGGTTCTACGACAATCAGACGGATGTGTGCCGTCCATTCAACTACGGCGGTTGCAAGGGCAATAAGAACAACTATCCAACTGAGCATGCGTGCAACTACCACTGCCGTCAGCCGGGCGTGCATAAAGGTTTGACTTCAGTGTTTAAGTTATCTTTGTACTTCATAGTTTTTGTTATTATAAATTATTAT
This sequence comes from Bactrocera tryoni, assembly GCF_016617805.1. Classification (NCBI taxonomy): domain Eukaryota; kingdom Metazoa; phylum Arthropoda; class Insecta; order Diptera; family Tephritidae; genus Bactrocera; species Bactrocera tryoni. The sequence continues at coordinate 32,694 of NW_024396618.1, forward strand.
AATATGCAAGTGGAATGCTAAGCTCTGCTATGCCATATGTTTTAGTTTAGGCGCATGCTAGAGGCTTGAGTGCACCTGCCTGCGTTATTTGGTGTTGGACTGCATATTTTTTATAGAATTTATAACTTTTATTTCTTATAAATTTTATTGATTCTAAGTTAATTGTGGTGTAACGGTATGCTAAACTTTTTCGACTTTCTATTTTCTTATACTTACTATGTTGCATGTTCGTTTATTGTTTGCTAAATTTTCCGCTTGCTCGTACCATATCAAAATAATTTCTACGCCTACACTTCACACACACAACAACCACACACACATACTCAAAAAATCACACGCATACACCCATCCGTTTGCTGAATCAGACTATTGCTCGCTTCCTAAGCAAACCGGTGATTGCAGTGAACAACATGCGCGCTGGCATTACTCGGATGTGGACAAGCGGTGCATGCCCTTCTACTACACAGGTTGTGGCGGCAACAAAAACAATTTCCCAACCCAGGAATCTTGCGAGGATCATTGTCCCAAGGAAGTTGGTAAGACCTTGTACTTAAAGTTATTTCAAATATAGACTCGAACACAATACACACCGACACTTACACACACACATTTTTGTGTCAACCGTCGCTTTCGTTGTTGTGTCAAGAAGCTGGTGTTTTTACCCCCGTCAACAAGCCCTTACATTTATTTAATAGTTCTAAAATGTTCTAAAACTTATTTTTCGAAATATTCTCCTCATTTTCTTACTAAATAGTCAAGGATGTTTGCGAAATACCAGCCGAGGTTGGCGCGTGTACCGACTACACTTCCATGTGGTACTACGACACCAAAGAAGAGCGCTGTCGTCAGTTCTACTATGGCGGTTGTGGTGGAAATGACAACAAGTTCGCCACAGAAGAGGCTTGTCTGCAACGCTGCGAAAAGAAACCAGAACCGGAACCTGCACCCCAGCCTGCGCCTGCGCCAGAGCCCGCACCGGCACCTGCACCAGCGCCAAGTTCGAGAGAAGCCTGTCAGCTTGATAGGGATCCGGGCGATTGCAGAGCCTACATATCTCAATGGTTCTTTGATAGAGAGACGCAGCAATGCCGTAATTTCTATTATGGTGGTTGTGGCGGCAACGCGAATCGCTTCAATACGCTGGAGGAATGTAATCAATTGTGTGGCGATCAGCCACCTGCTCCTGCTCCAGCCCCAGCCCCAGTTGGACCACCGGCTGCGAGCACGGATATTTGTGATATGCTTGCCGATCAAGGCGAATGTGATACCTATGCGGTTAAGTGGACTTATGACAATACTGAGGGACGTTGCAAGGAATTCTTTTATGGCGGTTGTGGTGGCAATGAAAATCGCTTTGAAACCGAAGCAGCTTGCAACGATCGTTGCTTGAGTCCGGTAAATAATATTACCATACGCTTTGGCTCAGATGAAGAAGCGCCAGTAGTAGCGCCAGCGCCAGCACCCGAATCTGCCGAAGATAATACTTGCACCTTGCCCGCATATTATGGCAGTTGCGCCGATAACAATCAGACGCGTTGGTACTACAACTATGCGGATGGCTTGTGTGATGAGTTCTTATACGGTGGTTGCGGTGGCAATCAGAATAACTTTAATAGCGAAGAAGAATGCCAGGATCGCTGCTTCGATCAGCATCCCACATGCTCATTGCCACCAACGGCCGGTAGATGTACGGAGCGTCTCATACGCTGGTATTATGATGAGCGCGATAAGCGTTGCTATGAATTCGAGTTCACCGGCTGCCGCGGCAACAGGAACAACTTCGTTACGGAACGTGAATGTTTGCTGTGGTGCGGTAATGAGTCGCCGCAACAACCAGAGCCATCAGCGCCCGTAAGTAACGCAAAGCTTTGTATTGTGTATACTGTGACTGTAAAGGCAAAAGCAAGCTCGCGTTTTGAAGACGTTGATCAGAATAACTCAAATTTTTTCCATTAAGGGGTTACATGGGTTTCCTCGTGTTAAAAACAGCATTTTTTCCATAATTTTTTCTCATATAAAAAATTAAATATTTTATTTGGATTTTTGGCAGACATTATTCCAAAAAAAAAGATGAAAATTTTAAGAAATTTGTTTTTTAAATTGTTCTAATTGAATATAAAAAAAAACCTTCGTCCAAGTCTTTAAGAATTGTATCACAAAGACCTGTGTAAAATTTCGTGAAAATCGCTTTGAATAGTTCTCAAGAAATCTTGCCAACCGACTTCAGAAAACACAGTTTCGAGAAAAACGTGTTAAAAGACGGCTCACTTAGCCTAGCTAGCCTTGAGCGCACAAGTTCTCAAGGCCGTACCTCCGTAACTGTTACTCGGATAAATTTGAAATTTGATGTAAGACAATACCCTAGTGGTGTTCTAGAGATTAATAAGACAATAAAAAATTCGATTTTTTCAAACCCGTAAACCTAAGTAATCCCTTAGCTTCGGTTGACTTATGTTATTTTAAGTTATTGCCACATACTTTTATGTAGACCGCTCAAAAGCATTTCTAATATTATTGTTTTCGTATTTTTTCACAAGGAGTCTTACTCGGTGTGCGATTTACCCGTGGAGGCTGGTGATTGTGAAAACGGCACTGTGGCTTGGTTCTACAATAGTGATTCTATGGCATGTACGGCCTTTACATACTCGGGTTGTGGCGGCAATGGCAATCGTTTTGAGTCCAAGGAGCAGTGCGATCGCCAATGTGGTGAATTCAAAGGAGTGGGTAAGTAGAAAACTAAAATAATTTGCTAATCTTTTACAAGCCATGCAAATCATGCAAACTTTGACGTCGTCTGCTAGATGTGTGCAATGAACCAGTTGATGCTGGTCCATGCTATCAGTGGGAGGCACGTTACTATTACAATAAGGCAACGCGCAGTTGTGAACGGTTCAGCTTTGGCGGTTGTGAGGGTACTGGCAATCGTTTCACGCAACGTTCAGAGTGCGAATCGGTTTGCATTTTAGGTCAGGAGCCGAAGACGTTAGCTCCCAAAGGTAAACAACGACAGTTGCAACGACTCATAATTGAAGCGAAATTTTTGCCTAAACTTTTCTCATTTTGTTTTCGTATTTGAATACTTTGAGTAGATATTTGCAAGCTGCCAGCACAGATTGGAAGATGTAATGATACAACAGCGCAAGAGCGTCGTTTCTTCTATGATGATGAGCGCGGCAACTGCATGCCCTTCATTTATTCAGGTTGCGCTGGCAACCAAAATAACTTCCGCTCATACGAAGCTTGCTATGACTACTGTGCAAGTAAGCGAATGCCAAATGTCAAAGACGTCACTGTTTTGACATCTTGAAACCACTACGCACCACTTCCACTCGTATTCACACACCCATGCACTTTGCACTGATTCATTATACTCTTCGCACCACACATTCTATCGCACATCACTTGAACTCTTGAACTTTGCATCTTGCTAATATTTATATGTAAAAAGTCTTGCTGTGGAATGCTTAGTCTAAGCTATACTATATTATCATACTTAGTTTTGTGGTATTTCGTAGTTTGTATGCACTCTCATGCCATTTATTTACTTTGTTTGCACGTGGTAATGGGTTTTCACTGCCTATATTATATTAGGAATATTATTACTTTTTATTTTTACCCGCCACACAATTTTTTTGGTCACACTAATTATTTATATGCTTTCTTTATGTAGCAACCGAAAGTCCAGTAGCGGAACCTAAAGAGACGGAAGTCTTACCGAACGAATGCGAAACATATGAAAACGAGTGTCGCGCACAGCGTTGTCCCTTCGGCATACGTCGCGTGCCAGTTGACAATAGCGATTGCACACGTTGCATTTGTGAGAATCCTTGCGAGAATTACGAATGTGCCGAAGGTCAGCAATGCGCAGTCGATGTGTCGAATGATGCTTCCAGACAATTTGCACCTGTCTGCCGTGAGACTAACAAGCCGGGTGAGTGTCCAAGTCTCAGCCAACCGGAGGGTGAGAATTGTGGTCGTGAGTGTTACACCGATGCCGATTGTCGCGAAGACAACAAGTGTTGTAGTAATGGCTGTGGTTTTGTGTGTGTTCGTCCGACGCAGCCTACATTACGTCCACGACCGCCAGTCACAGTCGCTCCGCCTGTCATCTATCCAGGTGAGTCGCCGGTGGTTTTGGAACCTAAGAAACCACAAGAGGTCGATGTAAAAGCGGCTGTTGGTGGAATCGCTGTCTTGCGTTGCTTCGCTACTGGCAGTCCACCACCGAATGTTACCTGGTCGCGCAGTAATGTGTTGGTAAGTTTTATTAGTGGTCGTTTTATACAATTTTGAAAATTCTCGTTAGATTTAGAGTCCACGAGCTTATATTACATAAAAGTCGTGCAAGTAGTGGACGTTTTCGCTCGGCAATAACAAATCTTTAGTCGTTGCTTAGTTGATGCTTTACTATTCATATGACATACACCAAAAACAAAGAGGAAAAACTCGACGAATTTATAGGAGTTTTCGCGGAAAAATATTCTTTAACCTTTCTGTTTTTATATACCCTTTACCATCGCAACACTTACAATCTTGTATGCCAATTTCACGATTTACTTTATCTCTGCTTTGCGCAGATTGACACCAACCAAGGACGTTATGTGTTGACCGCGGCTGGAGATCTGACCATTGTACAGGTGCGGCAGACGGACAGTGGCTCATATGTTTGTGTCGCCTCCAACGGACTGGGCGATCCAGTGAGCCGTGAGGTGCAATTGGCTGTAACAGGTATGAACTCTATTCTGCTTTCCTTATATGGTGTTGGTTTTACTAATATTATGCATGTACTGTTTCTTTTAATATTTCGCATGTTGATCAATGCTAATGCTTGTCTTACTTTGCCTAACAAATGCCAAAAATATCCAAAAAAATATTTGCATTTTGCTTGCTGTATGCTAACTTGAAATGTGTAGAGCCACAAGAGATACCCGCATATGTCTACGGCGAAAAGAATGCAACACAACTTGTAAGCTTAAATCGGCCGGCGCAAGTGCGTTGTCCAGCCGGTGGTTATCCAGCGCCGCATGTAAGCTGGTGGCGCGATCGTAAACGTTTGGGTCTGATAAGCGATCGCTTCGAATTGACACGTGATTATTCGTTGATGTTCCGCTCCATACAGTTAACCGATCTTGGTCCGTACACTTGCGAAGTGTGGAATGGTCTCGGTCGTCCAACGTCAATGAAAGTTATACTGAAAGCAGTCGGGCCGGCACGTGCCGTCACCAATGCAGAATCGCCATATCTGCAATATATAATCGATCCGGCACGTGCGCCGGTCACAAGACGACCCACATATCCATATCGGCCACAACGTCCACCACAGCCGCCACCACCAGTTTATGTCGAACCACCGCGCCGTCAACCATTCGGTAAGTATCAATGAAGGCAAGTGCGTACGCTGTATATTTGGGTGGAATCGGGTAGGTTTGCTACTGGTTGTTGTACATTTGTATGAAAATGTGTTGCATGTTGTTTTTAAATGTCCTTGTAGTAGATGCTCAATAATAATATTTTTAATTTCCACAGTAAACGCACAAGCTGTCCTAACACTGGACGCCAGAAATACATACACACCAGGCGCCTCGATCGCTATGAAGTGCGCGGTGCAGGGCATTCCCGTGCCGAGCGTAATTTGGACGAAGGACTCGATACCACTGCTGGCGAATGAGCGCATACAAATCACATGTAAGCGAAATTCTTCCACAAGACCTATTAGTACACGTTGAATATTGTCTTTATTGCCGTTATACCCACAGCTGAGCCACACACTTTGGTGATATACAATACCACGGCCGAGGATACCGGCATGTACGGTTGTACGGCCAGGAATTCTGCCAGTCATAGCACGAGCGAAGAGCGGGTTACCATTGAGTGTAAGTTTCAGAAGCTTTACTATTTATCACAAACCTTTTTGATCTCGTTTTCTTCCATTCTTTAGCTACGATACCGATCCATCCCGATTGTATTGATAATCCATATTTCGCCAATTGTAAGCTAATCGTCAGCGGCCATTATTGTCGTCACCAGTACTACGCCAAGTTCTGTTGCCGATCGTGTACGCTGGCTGGCCAAATCACGTTCTCGCATCCGAATGCTTTATAGACGAGACGGTTGATTGTTTAGACGATTTACTTGGCGCTCGTTGTGAGTAGCGCTATGAAAGCTGCCGGTTTTTGATACAGCGCTTAAGCTCAAAGAAAAAATAAAAAATTCCAAAAACCAAAAAAAAAAAAAACATATAAAAAGTAATGAAAATAACAGTACTATTAATGTATAATCGACGCACAAATTTAGTAACTAGTATTTGCTGACGTAAAATAAACTTAAAACATCAAATTACATGCCACACTCTCTAAACTTATAAGTACACACACACAAACATATAAATCTCTAAAAAGCTAACTCAGCTCGGCTAAGACGAGCTGCGAGTTCTCAGCTACCCTAACCACACTTTCCTCGCAGCCGCTGCAAGCTTTCAGTGAATCAAACTTAAATGATTTTTTCTTAAAAAAACGCACACTTTCACACATACATACGTCTACACGCATACAAAGAAAAAATGAATATTACATATAACGAAAAAATAGCTTTTACATATACATATATGTATGTATGTATGTAATTATAAAGTATAAAGTTAGTTTTTAATTTGTTCCTATTTATTGTGCCAACCGAGGATCATTTGTGACGCCAGTCCTTTTGAAATATACACATACACCTGCATTGGTATATAACGGTGTATATGTGTATTTATATGAAAAACGTAGGTCACAAGCACGCTCACACGCACAACCGCACACATAAACACATGTACTAATACTCAGAAAGAGAAAAATAAGAAGCAAGCAAACGAACAAATGGCTGAACTCATAAATTAATTTTTGTGTTCAACCCATTTACCATAACTGTTAATTTAAACGATTTATTTTTTGTAATTGCAAAGTGCCTTACTTACGATTTATAATTATTGTAGAGATTTGTGCATGGATTTTGAAGAAGTCCAAATGAAAGTTAATAAAATTCTGTAAATAAACTAATGATGTAAAGAGAATGAAAAAAATCGTGTTTCATTACAATACAGTTAGAACTGAAAACTAAATTGCATTTAGTTGAAAATTTTTGGATATGAAGTGAAACTAGTTGTGGCATTGATGATGACGATGATGAGATTGCGAAAGGTGCCATCTGTCACTCGAAAGGATACTGTATGATCATTTCGAAAGGGCTGACAGACTGATCGAATGAGAAGGAATGCCAAAGGACATTCAGCATCGTCAAAAATATGCACAAGAAAAACAGCATACTTTTTACTCACACGGTCTCGAAAAGAATGGAGGACGACTGCTGATCTATTGACAGTTCAGAACTTACTCGTAGCCGGATGGACGGAGTTCACATCCTCCAGGCAGCACATGCTAGCTGGATGGACATAAGTTATGACGATACATGCAGAGTGTGTAGGGAAGTAGGCATGAAAGAAAAGGTGAAAACCATTTTGCGTTTGTCTAGACTTATCTATAGCTCGTTTTAGATATCTAGGAGACATAAGGTTTAAGGGACTAGACGAAGTGTCAAAATTGGATATCGACATAGTGTATGACGAGTGTTTCAGGTCAAATTAACATCAACGTTCATCGGGAATAACTAAGGATACCCTAACCTAGGGTAAGAGAGATATCGTTTCTTGAGTAAGTATTTTTGTTTCATTTTATGTAAAGAATGTGTTTCGTGCTCTTCGCTCATCTCATGGCCATGGTCGGCCTACTGATCATACTTTTCGCATCACCCATCTTGAGACTCAGCATTCATTATTAGATATCCGATCGAAAAGACCTCGTCCAGCACGTGGTGAAAGAAATATAGCAGCCGTAGCGGAGAGTGTACACGAAGACCGTGGATAATTGATTCGGTGCAGTTTGCAGCAACTCGGAGTGACGTATGGAATTACTTAGCGAACAAATACAAAATACAGCGTATGCAAGATCTGAAGCCGTACGACTTTCGCAAGCGACATCGCTGTATAGACTCTTGAAAAGTTCCAAGAAGTTCCGACGTTTGGCCAACAAGATCGTGTTAAACTTTTTCCTGTTGGGATATGTAAAGTTCAAAGTTTTTGCGCACAATACCGCTTTGATTCAGGCTTTGGAGGAAAACATCACGCGTGTCATTCCCGAGTTACCCAGTTACTAGTCGATATGCTAGAACGAGTCATCGAAAATTTTACTCAATGGATGGACCATCTGAGACGTGGCCACATTTGAAAGAAATAATCTTCCAAAAATAAATTCGAAAGAATGTTCTTTCGAATAATAATAAAAATTGCCCATTAAATTTGAAGTTTCTGTGTGTTTTCTTTAAAAAGGCAGATAACCTCAAAATGGATCGTCTTTATATATGTACATATGTACATATAAGTATTTTCATAAATTAATTAAAAACACTACTTAATGAAATTCTTCGTGTTATTAGTAGTTTTAGCAACTCAAAACTATCAAGAAAGCACCTCTAACGTGACAGTCGCGAAATGAATAGAAACTAGTATAACGAATTGGTCATCATAGTAAATATAATATCACATTGAAATAAAATGTAAACAAAGAGCTTGTAAAATATAACTAAAATGTTAGTTTTGATAAAAAAAACCTGTGCTGGCAATGCTGGTTCTTTGAAAAAATCAATAATCCCACTCTCTAACTGCTTTTTGCAATTGCAGCTGTTGGCGATAACATTCCGGACATGCGCACTGCGCCGCTGCATTGGCATTTTGTCAAATTTAGCCTCGATGTAGTCATAGAAGTAGGAGAAAATTGCATTCAATCAAAGGCATATCAAATTTAGAGAACTAATTTAACGCCACGTCTGAGGCCACGGTAAGAAATGCCTATCATGGAGGATAGCGGCATAGATAGTGAGGATAAGCAGTCGAATAGCTACGAAGATTCTACAGTGGTAAGTCTAGTGGTATACCTTCCAGCACAGTAGAAATATTAGCATTGCATTACTGCATTGTATTGCTGTTGATTATAGCCAATATTGGAAAAAGCAACAACACCAACCAACACAATGACTGAGGCATATGATGTGGTCGCAGTTAGCCATATGGCGGATTTGGAGGTTGTCTTCCGTGGTAGCAGTGGTACAACGCTGGGAAGTAGTGCAAATGCAGTTGTGCCTGAAGCCAACACAAATAAAACGATTGCCACAAAAACAGTAACGTCAGCAGCGCTAACGGCTGGTGAGAGTGAAGATGAATCCACAACGACTAGCAATCAGCCGGCACCGAACACCTGTCGCATTCTGCAGCGCAAGCTGGAGCTGAAGGTAGAACGGGCGAGACGCAACTTTAGTCAGCACCAACAGCAGCAAGAGCAGGTGTGTAAGCAGCCAATAATAATGATGGAACTATTGGATGATGCATCAAAATCGATTTTTCATTCAACTGTTTTTTAGATACGAAAATCTCAATCAGCGAATCTCATACCCATTAGTCGGTTGCCCATACCAGGCGATTCGGAGCAGAAACCACTTGTAGATTATAAGTCCGATAGCAGGTTTGTCGCTTATATAATTTTTTTAAGGCAAACGAGAAATCGAAAAACTATTTTTAATCTCACAGTGATGAACCCGAGGAGATTTCATTCTTTCCTGCTAAACTGAAAAATGCTCAGCGACAGCGCAAAACGGAACTTAGCGACACTTTCAGCATACAGGAAATGACTATAGAGTCAGACGTGGACTCAGACGATAGCGGCTCGCAAAACCTCGAATTGTTGCCACCGCTGAGAAAGACGAACTTTTTGGAGAGTTTGAAAATTTGCTTCGGCTGTGGGAGTAGAAGAAGCTAACTGCGTTGAGCAAACTACAAAATATTTAACGGAACAATGCAATAAAAATCAAGTTGTAGCCAAATTGTATACACTAACTTACGACAAATATACATGAAACGTGCAAAATGACTGAGAAGTACATAATTTATACACTAGTTGTTATTTTATCATATATTAAGTTTGTGGCTTATATCTGTGGAAATTTGACAAAACAACTTAACTCCACTCAGTACCGTTATAAACTCAAACAACAATCGTATTGTTACTATGCAACTTGCATCCATTAAGATTTCGATATCTTGAGAACGAGACGATGTTTGTGGAAAACGTTCTGGGATATTTAATTTGTTTATAAAATATCAATCACTGCTGATACCACTGGTCCACAAACCTCTCCAAATTATTGCTTTTTCTGGATGAAATGACAGTTCTTGAATCTCTTCAGGTTGCTCCCGGATTTTCTTGAAACTTTTCAAGAACTCATAGAGCAAAGCCATGCCGCTTGGAAAGGTTGAGCGGCTTCAGTTATAGCACAAGCTGTATTTTACGCTGAGCTCCGTAGTTTAATTTGGGTCTTCTAGCAATCAATTGGTTTTACGGCGAAAACACTTTGGTAGAGTATATTGGATTTTACTTCTCTGCCGGAGTGATCCCTCAAGGTTGTTGCACTTTCTGGCTTCTTGAATTGCTATTATATCGTAAAAGTTTCAGAAGTTCATATAAGAGATAACAAATTATTTTACGGTTCCACTCTGCAACTGTTTGTGTAAGCTTGCTTGAACATGTTGTGTTTATTACAAATGAATGAGGCTGAGTGCCACTAGCATTTTCGAAAAGTAAGAGTGGTAAATGGCGTCAATCGAGCTACTGGTTGTGCAACCCTATTTTAAATGACTTACATAGGTAGGTATTACAGACCAAAATTTAACACGGGAATTCTGCTTTCTTTTGGAGTACTAAATTAATTTATGCGTGATTAATATATGTAGATGAAGAGAACAAGAGAAGTTCGATATTTCGTTTAAATAGAACAAGAGAACAATAAATATAATATTTCGTTTAAGTTTAAGTTAAAGTTAAAGTTAAAGTTAAAGTATAAGTATTAAAGTAAGTATAAGTATAAGTATAAGTATAAGTATAAGTATAAGTTTAAGTTTAAGTTTAAGTTTAAGTTTAAGTTTAAGCTTAGGTTTAAATTTAAGTTTAAATTTAAGTTTAAGTTTATGTTTAAGTTTAAGTTTAAGTTTAATTTTAAGTTTAAGTTTAAGTTTAAGTTTAAATATAAGTTTAAGTTAAGTTTAAGTTTATGTTTAAGTTTAAGTTCAAGTTTAAGTTATATGGGCTATATTAATAATAAAAATATGTTTTAACCTTTTAGGGTTAATATCAAAATCTTACTTCAAAACAACATAATTTTTTTAATACTGAAGTTCATTTCCATGTAAAATCAGTCTCACATGTATTTATTTAATAGAAGAAGAAAGTAATAAATAGCTTGGAAAACATCAAGCAAGTCATATATGAATAATTTGTAAATTCCATAAATATTAAAGTTTACAACAAATAAAATTTACAAACAGTAAAAATCTTCAGTCTCGATTGAGTGTGAGGCAAACGCCTTGAAGTACCCAGTGGCTGATATCCTCTGTGGTGGCCAGATCAGCTTCGAAAACGAGTCCAACACCCATGGCATTACGGCGTAACGATGTTGTGTATACCGGTGTACGGAATGTATTCTGTATGTATTAAGAATATTATTAAGAAGAAAAAATACATATACTAGCAATATAAACATGTAAGTTAATCTCTAGAGATATCGGCGTAAAATATTAAGTGATTGTCTTATGATTTGTGTTAATAAAAGGTGATATGAGTGGTGTCTTCCAATGTAAGATAACATTTGGTTGGTCATCCTCTATAGATCTTAAAGATCATGGACTAGATTTACCTGTAGCTTCAGGCGATGTACCTCGATCGGTACCACTGACAAGATTGGCAAATCTTCCACCAAAATTTTGGGATGTGAACGTGCCAATTGCATAATTTCCATGTCCCAACGAGCACCCTCCAGGAAGAGACCTTGAATATAACAGCCCTATGCAAACAAGCAAACATTCGCAGAATTGTTGTAATTTCAGCAGTCGGCGTATGCGAACGTGGTTTCAGCGATCGATGTGGTGGTGAATGCGGTGACGCCGGCATTTAGCACAAAGCGGTTCAAAAAGCGAAGTGATGGCGAAAAGAGAAATAAATGTCAATTCGTGGAAAAGTAAATAAAAGTGCAGGGTATATATGGTCTATGTATGTATATATGTATGTGTGTCTGCATTGAATGTGTGTGTTGGATCGGTTGGGTCAGCGCATTTGAAATGCAAAAAGAATTTTTAATTGCGAAATTAGTGGCGTTCAGGTGTCGGTGAGCTTCGCTATATATACGTATGTGTGCGGGGGATATGGAAATCAGTGAAGCATTCACCAGTGTTGGTTGGCACGCTGTGGTCAGAGCTGCTCTGACAAACATTCAACGACATATTCGCCGGTAACGACAGTTATTCAAAAAATGTTTTCCCTTTGCTGGTGAAGCTTTTTTGTACTTTGCTGGCAAACATACCGTAGGCGGACGCTCTTCGACATCATCGGGATCCAGATAGCTGGTAACGCAGGTATATAGAGTGGATCTGTCTAGCGGCCAACCGTTTTTGCGACATGCCATCTGTGATGGTCGTGAAAAAAGAATGAATAAAATAAATGAATAGGGAAATATTAGGTAAATTACATAAATTTTTTGTTAAATAAATGTATGAAAGTACTAAAATATCAGATTGGCTAGAAGTTTAACTTTTTAGACTTCACTTTGAAAAATAAATGTGGTTAGAATAAATATATAACGCGTTGAATTGTGATTTAGATGAAAGCGTTGAAAAATAGTAAGTGAGTGGTTAATTTTGCATTTCGTTGTTTGGCGCCAATTGGAGATTACAAGTGCAGTCAGGTTCTTCTATTACTGGTCTTTCCAACTGAGTCGAGGTCTTTCTCTTTTCGTTGTTGTTGGCGTTAATGCTGGTTCCAAGATAGAAGAAATTATCTACCACTTCGAAGTTATGACTGTCAGCAGAGACGTGGGTGCCTAGCCGCGAGTGCGACGACCGTTTGTTTGATGACAGGATATATTGCGGCTTGCCCTCGTTCACTACAAGAAACATCTGCTTCGGCGAAGTTGTTAAGGCCTACGCCAGGAACTGTACACTCTTATAGAAGATTGTACCTGCTCGATTAAGCTCTGCAGGTCGAACTATTTTCCGCAAGAGTAGATTCAAGAAGTGGCACGATAAGGAGTCGCCTTATGTGAAACGTCGTTTGGTATCGAACATCTCGGAGAGGTCCTTCTCGATTCTGACGGACCTTTTGGTATTGCTCAACGTCAGCCGCGATGTCTGAATTTGGTATCTCCTCAAAACTAATACGGCTGTGTAGTATTAGTTTTGAGGAGATACCAAATTCAGACATCGCGGCATTAAGGTGGCTACTTTTCGAGCTGTCAAAAGCAGCTTTAAAATTGACGAAGCTCATGGGTCTTTTCCAAGCTTTTGCTCATGGAGAATATTTGGTCAGATGTTGATAGTTTGCTGATGGTGGGTTTTAATCATTCAAACAGTACACTCGACCGAACTTTATATGCGATGTGGAAGAGCGTTATCCCACGAGAGTTATCGCAGATTGTGTGGTCTCTCTTTTTGTAGATTGGGCTGATCACATTTAAATTCTAATTGCCGGGAATGTTTTCGTCTGACCATATTCTACAAAGAAGCTGATGCATACTACCTATCAGTTCTTCTTCGCCGTTTTTGAATCTTGCTCACCATATCTTGGTGTTATGCTTTCATTGCCATAGATCGGGCTGGAGAAGTCTTCGTTCAATAATTTCAGTATGCTCTGGGCATCAGTTATTAGATCACCTCTGGATGGAGTCATGTGTAGAAGTTCACGCAAGCGAACTCTGATCGACTTTCACTTGGGAGTGGCCAGAAACGATTTTTTTACTCTCGCAACAAAGTTGCTAAGGAGAGTATTATAGTTTTGTTCACATAACGGTTGTTTGTAAGTCCTAAAACTAAAAGAGTCAGATATAGAGTTATATATACCAAAGTGATCAAGGTGACGAGTAGAGTTGAAATCCGGATGTCTGTCCGTCCGTCCGTCCGTGCAAGCTGTAACTTGAGTAAAAATTGAGATATCATAATAACTTGGTACACGTATTCCTTGGCTCCATAAGAAGGTTAAGTTCGAAGATGGGCAAAATCGGCCAACTGCCACGCCCACAAAATGGCGGAAACCGAAAACCTATAAAGTGTCATAACTAAGCCATAAATAAAGATATTATTATAAAGGATCGCATTAGGGAGGGGCATATTTGGACGTATTTTTTTTTGAAAAGTGGGCGTGGCCCCGCCCCCTACTAAGTTTTTTGTACATATCTCGGAAACTACTATAGCTATGTCAACCAAACTCTACAGAGTCGTTTTCTTCAGGCATTTCCATATACAGTTCAAAAATGGAAGAAATCGGATAATAACCACGCCCACCTCCCATACAAAGGTTATGTTGAAAATCACTAAAGTGCGTTAACCGACTAACAAAAAACGTCAGAAACACTAAATTTTACGGAAAGAATGGAATGCAGAAGGAAGCTGCACCCAGGTTTTTTTTTTTCAAATTTAAAATGGGCGTGTCGTCGCCCACTTATGGACCAAAAACCATATCTCAGGAACTACTTGACCGATTTCAATGAAATTCGGTATATAATATTTTCTTAACATCCTGATGATATGTACGAAATATAGGTGAAATCGGTTCACAACCACGCCTTCTTCCAATATAACGCTATTTTGAATTCCATCTGATGCCTTCTCTGTATAATACGAGTATATACATTAGGAACCAATGATGATAGCGGAATAAAACTTTACAAAAATACGGTATTTGAAAAATATGTAAATGACGGATAATGAAATCTCGATTATTACTTTATCATGCGAGAGTATAAAATGTTCGGTGACACTCGAACTTGGCCCTTCCTTACTTGTTGGCTTTAAATTCGGTCACAATTGTGGTCGTGGGTACTTTTTGTCACAATGTACATTGTTAATGAAGGTGTGTGCCAGTGTAATCAGAGGGGGGGGGAAAAAAAGTTGAACTCGTCCGTCCGACTTTCCGTCTGCGAATGTAAGCGGTAACTTGTGTAACAATTGAGATATCGTGAATCAAGTTTCAGTGCATGCGAATAGAAGTTAATATATGTAAGTATTCAATATCTTACGAACCTCTAGAGTCATATCGACTAAACTTGCTAAGAGAAACCCTCGATGGAAAAATTAGACAACAGGCATGACAACTCCCACTCTTAGGTGAAATTCTATATCTCAGGAACTATTGTACCAATTTTAAACAAGTTTGGTGCCTGATATTATCTCGGCATTTCTATGTTATATTGTCACGACATGATGCTTTCACTTTACATGATATAAAACCAAAGACCAATTACACAAAACTTTGAACAAAAATTGCCTTCGGCTAAAATGGAAATCGTCGAAATCAGTAAAGTATATTGGAAAATGTTTGATTTTGTAGCATCTGCCAAAATAACTTGCGCAAGGTTGCCAGATCGATTTGCTTAACGTGATTCGGATATAATCGAATCAATCCAAACCCTAATCTGACAATTTTTTCATTAACGTAATTTCTGCCTGTTAGTGAATGCTAAAATCTACATTTTTTACAGCAAAGTTTTTCAGAAACTATTCGCGCAAAAGGTGTTAGTAAGCATTTGTTCCCTCTGTTACTCCTTTAGCTTAAATTAATAATTTTTGTGAAAAGCAATGAGACAATTTATTAATCTCTGCTGGTAAACAAATTAAAAAACTGAATCCATAGCAGTTTTCGCGTCTTGTAATTTCTCTTCCGCCACAATGATGAATTTCTCTCATACATCAATTATGTTGCAAGCACATGAGTACGCGAATGTGGCAGCGCAATCAAAGTGGCAATTTGCTATGACAGCATCAAGCTCAGTAGCCAAAAAGTTGTGTGGGAGTACACAAATACCTACAGACACTAATAAACGCACACACTCCAACTTACATGGCTTTTCCTTGGCGGCAACTGGGCTGTGTCCATAGCATAAAACAAAATTATTCAGCCAAACTGGCGACTAACCCACAGGCACAACTCGTAAAGATTGAGTAACTTTGATTGTTTGACTGGCAAAAGTTAATCAAAAGCGTCACTAAATGCTGAACGCTTGACACTTAATGTTTTGTAGGTGCCAGTCAGCACTGACTTTTGGTGTTTGGCTTCACTGGATGTTATTAAATCTCTGCTGTACACGGAAGAAATGCCGCGCCCGTTCAGGCTCTTGTCTGTTATGCAGCGAATAATTCAGTCACCATGCATTTTGGCTCCAATTTACCAGTATGTCGTCTGGAGCTTAGGTACCACTGCTGCACAGCAGTCATTATAAGTCATTTCGTCGTCGTCAATAGCATATTACATAAATTTCACCTTTTTAATTATGGTCGACGCCCGGTGCCTACATTTATGAACTCACATATAAAAAAATGACATCTTACATCACTCCGGGGCCTTACTTTTTGTCATTCTGCTTAGCCGTCAAATTATATAAGTGCATGAGCGTGCGAGAAATAAGTTATTCCTATAATAATTATTTAGTTCTTTTAATTAATGCTATTATTATTATTGTTTTAGTTATGAAAGAACAACTTTTATAATAATTAAAAACGCTCTTATAAAAATAAAAATATATTTAGGGGTTTCATATAGTCTCATAAAGTTAAGAGTTTTAACGAACCAAAAGACATAGCGTTGAAAATTTTAAACAAGTGTAAAAATGTATGATTTTACTAGTTTACAATACACTATTTGTGAGTCCCCTAATCATATTTTTTGCGTAGTTCTACAAGACTTTTTCAGTCAATAATACAGTCAGTATAGAATTATTTTCCACTATTTGGTTTGAAGTGCTTTAAAAGTGTGTTTTTTTGTTTTTTTATCTATATTTTTAATTGTACAAGTATCATTAGGATGTGTAAACATAATACAAACGTTAGGAATTAAATTTTTGTTCAAAACGGTAAAGTTGTTTCTGAACTTTGAGAAGATGACGAATTCGAAAATTTTCCATCTTGGCAATATATATGTACATAGCTGTCAACTGTAGTCTTACTGGAGAAATATGATTTATGGTTACTGTATTTTGGTAATGTTCGTTATGGAGGATTATGTGACGCATCTATTGTTATTGTCTGCACCAAATCAGACGTAGGAGAAT